>NC_057807.1:466247862-466498455 GCF_018294505.1 Triticum aestivum | reverse complement strand
GCGGTATGCCACACCCCTCCCGATAAACAGGACCCCCGTTTCGACCGTAGGAGGTCCGTTTCCTCTGTTTTGCGGTACGCCACACCCCTCCCGATCAGCAGGACCCCCGTTTCGACCGTAGGAGGTCCGTTTCCTCCATTTTGTGGTACGCCACACCCCTCCCGATCAACATTACCCCGTTCTGAACGTAGGAGGTCCGTTTCCTCCATTGTGCGGTATGCCAGGCCTCATTTCCATCGCTTGTTCCGTCCAAGCCCTCCCGATGAACACGACCATGCATTCCATTCCGACCCAGCCGGTTGGCTCCCCATGAACACGACGACGATGCTGTTTCTCCATTTCGACCCAGCCATGTACGTATGCACGAGTAGGCGTTCGAGACCCTGTCCGTATGTACGTACGTGGCTGTATTTTCTTTCTTGCACCCTCGCCGCTGTACGTACGTGTACATGCTACGTGCGCGCCTCTACTACGACACGTGCGCGCCTCTACTACGACACGTGCGTGCCTCTACATCGACCAGTATGTACGTACACGTTCGCGACCAGAATGACAACGCTACGTATGCTTCGACCAGGTGGGTCTCGACTGTCAGGCACTTCCATGCCTGTGAAGATGTAGCAGGTGGGTCCCAGCAGTCAGGGGGGCGAATCGTTTTGGTTTTTTTTTGCCCGGACGCACTTCCTTGCATGCGAAGGTATAGATGGTTGGTCCCATCAGTCAGGAGGGAAACATTTTTTTCATGAAATACGGTGGCCCGCCCGGTGGGTCCCTGCTGTCAGGTGGAGGAATCATTATTTTCCGCATAATAAGGAGGCACTTCCTTGCTGCGGCCGTGGACCCAGCTGTCAGCCTCTCGACGTACAGTCCACGTCCGATGGAAGTCGTTCCTTGACCACGTTGACCACGCCGCGCCGAGAGCACCAGGGCAGTGGACGAGGGCGAGGCCTAGGAAGGGGACGACGCGGAGCCGGTGAAGACGCGACAGTGGATGCCCACGTGGAGAGGAGTATGAGTATTCACTCATTCGGCTGCGGTGTGAGGCTGCCGTCGCCGCAGGGCCTGGCCTAAGGTGGGAATAGTAGGGGGCGGTGAGGCCTCCATGGCAGCACAGCCGGCCACGGGAGGCAGGAGCAGGCGGCACGACCGGCGCTGCGTTGGGCAGCTGGAATAAGAAGACCAGAGGTTGAAGAAGCACTACGGTCGTTGGATGGACATCGTACGGTCACTAGAGCTAGAATCATTCATATTGACTAAGTTGACAAAGCCCTCCGTCCCCGTCAACTTAGTAGTCCCACAAGTCAGCTTCCCACCAAGGTGAGTCCCAGCTAACAGGGGGAGTATTCATTTTTTGTGCATAATAAAGAGGCACTTCCGGTGGGTCCGAGCTGACAGCGGGGGGAACGTTTTTTCGCGAAATACGGTGGCCCGTCCGGAGGGTCCTAGCAGTCAGGGGGGAAACGTTTTTTTCGCGAAATAAGGTGGCCCGTCCGGTGGATCCCTCCTGTTAGGTGGAGTAATAATTATTTTGCGCGTAATAAGGAGGCACTTCCTTGCGGCCTCCCTTGACCCAGCTGTCAGCCTCTCCACGTACAGTACTCTTCCAATGGAAGTCGGTCGTTAACCACGTTGACCATGCCGCGCCGAGAGCACTAGGGCGGTGGACGACGGCGACGCCTAGGAAGGGGACGACACAGAGCCGGGGAAGACGTAGCAGCGGAAGCCCACGCGGAGAGGAGTACGAGGGTTCACTGGTTTGGCTGCGGTGTGAGGCTACCGTCGCCGCAGAATAACAGGGGGTGTGGGTGAGTGGAGGGATGGCCTAGCCAGCGGTGGGAGTAGTATGGGGGCGGTGAGGCCTCCGTGGCAGCACAGCCGGCCACGGGAGGCGGGAGCAGGCGGCACGACCGGCGCTGCTTTAGGCGGCTAGACCAAGAAGACCAGAGGTTGAAGAAGCACTACAGCCGTTGGATGGACATCATACAGTCACTGAAGCTAGAATCGTCTACATTGACTAAGTTGAAAAAGCCCTTGGTACGCTCCAACTTAGTAGGCCCACAGGTCAGCCTCCGAAATGGTGCACCCCAGATGTCAGGGGGAGGAATCATTTTTGGGCGGCCGAAGTTAAGAATATCCGAGATTGAAGAAGAAGCACGACATCCTTTGGATAGATATCCAACGGCCACTACTGCTAGAACCGTGTGTTGACTATAATAAGTTGATAAAGCCTTGCATACGCGTCAACTTATTTTTTTAGGGGACGCGTCACTTAGTAGGCCCACAAGTGTGGCACAGAGAACTTATAGCCCATTTGCATTTTGTAAGAATGTATAGCCCATTTTTGAATTCTAATGGAATTTACAACAGCCCATTTACAGTTTGTTAAAAGTACAGCCCATTTTCTAGCTAGGACAACGATTAATAATTTCAACCAACCATTGAAGACAGAATTCAATAAAATTTCCCACATTTTGATGGGATCCGAAATATTTTTATCCCAAAATTTCTAGTCGGATTAAATATAAATTTGTATTACATAAAAATCCAACGAAACATTGCGCGCGCAACAATGAAAATTTAAGATTTTCAAAATCCATAAATAATATTTTATAAACTAATTTCATGTTTGGTGCATTTTTTATAGTTACTGCCCAGTTTTTATAATTACATCCTGTTTATTATTTTTTAAAGCCCATTTTCCTATTAAGCCTAATGCATCCCTCCTAGCAAAGATTTGCAGCCCAGCGGGGCGAAGAATAACAAGTTGACCTTGCCTGGGTATTCCTCAAAAAGACGTATAGCTGGGCTAGCCATTTTCATCTTGAAAAAAGTAGTATCTGGGCTGGATATCTAGCCTGGACTAGACGGGCCACGGCCCGCCTAGTTAATACCTTGCTCTCCTCTGAACAGCAACGAAATTATCGCCAAGAAAAACTTTGCAGTGCTCACGCCTCAAACACACAAATACTACTCGAGCTGCATGGTCCCAGCTGTCGGCCGCACCTTGTGCAATTCTCTCATTTATATTGACTACATAGGTTGACAATGGTGTGCGACCGTGATGTCAGGAAACCAGGAGAAAGCAAAAAAAATAGTTGTACATAATAAGGAGGCACTTGCGTATGTACGGCTATGGCCCTAGTGCGTCCCTAGTGTCATCCAGTCAAAATAAAGTCATCTCCTGAATCCTCATGTTCGTTGACCATGTTAACAATGCTCAGTGCCACGGCGAACGTAAAAACTCGAAGGAAACCGGAGAGGGCCTCGTGGGCCCTACGGAGGTCTGATACAGCGCCCGCTGCTCATTCAGGAAGCCAGGATCATCGCACACCTATAAGCACCTTCAAGAGCTGAGACGACATGAAATGGTAAGGCCGCGCTTGGCAGATCTGGTTTATTTCAAACCTGCATTAACATACAAGTGTAATTTACTCGTCATCGGAAGGCCCGAGGTCTGTAAGTAAAACCGGCGGGTTACGCGTGTAATTTGAGAGACCAGTGTATATTTTACGAGCACTACTATATGGACGACATTACCAGAGGATACATGCACGACGTGCGTATCATGCCATCCATGGGCAAGGCTGAAACAGCAGCTAACGGCTGGATTAGAAATCGTCCGAGTGTTGTTCAGCGTTTTTATCGTGTGTGAAGTACTTCCGATATTTTACTAGTCGAAATTGACCAACCAAGCGCCTTCGCCCGAGACCATCTGCTTTAATTTACAAGCATCAGTTTTACAAGTGGTTTTGGTTGGAAAACGATGATCCAATCATGGCCTAATATCATGAGTTGGTCGGAAGATCATATGGTTCCACGTCTAACCTACCCGACATGTCGTATAGGCTATGAATGAAACATCAGACGATGAGCTTCTTACGCACGGAAACAACAGAAGAGGATGATCTTCTTAACAAGCAAATCACTGGCATTAGATCGACATGCAAAACAATACGAAGCATTATTCCCAGGAGGCACGGTGAACAGATCGTGATGCCGCATGCCACAACATTCCAAGCTCAACTTTGCAATCAAACACAAGGTGTGGCATTACATAGACAATATTTAGAACAAACTCTTAACACAGGAATATCTCAGCAGAGTAACTATTTACTTCTAAACTGAACACAAGAATAGGAAAAAACACTCGACGCTGCTCCCAGCAAGGGCGTTCCACTCAAAAATATCAAATGCATGTCTTCTGGCTAACATCAATGAGCAAATTTTGACAAGGTTTTCCAATTCCAATATATTAAACTAACGTCCTCTTGCTAACATCAATGATTAAACTTTGACAAGCTTTTCCCATTCAAAATATGTAATGCCTATGATCGTGTCCTATCGTAGCTTCTTGTACTTGTTTGGGCACTTTTTGCCCAGGGCACTCCACGTGTTGTTAAATTGCCAATGGTCTCTGCAGACTAGTCATGTCACCGGTGTCTAATCATACTCTGTAAAGCTTCTCTGTCATTCCTTCTGTAATGTACCGCAACCAGTGACTTCTTCTTTCTGCAAAGTGGAACGTCCAACTGGACCTAGTAACGCAGTAGTTTGCCTTGGACACATTGGCTCCTTTTGTGCAGTTCAACTAAAATCAAAGTCGGAATAAAACCGAGATTTCATTTTGATATCCCTGTAAGCAACAATAGGTATAAGGGAAACAATTACTGAGAAATAACTGTTGATGACTTTTCTTAATGGGAAACAAAGCAGGAGAGTAGCAATTCTCCATCAGTGTGATTCATTCATATTGACTGAGATATGATCTTAACAATGCCTTGTTTCAACATGTATAAAGAATGAGAAAGCAGAAAAGTACCATTCCTAAAACAATGCAACTGATTCATTTTTAAAGAGACATTATCTTAACAATACCTTGGTTAAACATGTAGAAAGAACTACAAAGCAGGATAGTACCATTCCTAACAGGTGTTGCAGTTTTGAACTAAGATTCAATAGTTAATTAATTCTGAGAGTGGCATTGCTTAATTTTACCAGCGGCATTAGATTAACGAAAAGCATAAAAATTTCCAGGGGAGAGTGGGTGCAACAACAATATGTGCTTCCATCTATTTATAAAGGGGGTGATGCAGAGTTTGTTGTAACAAAGCAACAAGCATCATGTCTGGGTTGGTCCCATTTTTGTTCACTACTTAATGGGAAAAGACAGCAATACAATAGCTTCAATTCAACATTTATTTAAAACAGTACCAATACAGGTAGCACAACATCTCAAAGCACACTGCACAATCATGTGGATGAAGGCCTGTACTGACCTTTCATGAGAACACCAGGATAAAATACGAATCAGCTAACACGAATAGGAAATCGAATCTCCTTTTGTGCAGTTGCACTGAAATCAAGCAAAGTGTTTCGCGTAGGGAAGCAAAATATCGCAATAGCAACAAGTTGAATAGATATCATGTGGTTGAGACCAAGATTTGAAACAACTCGACAGGAACACTGGAAACAAATCTCGGATCTCCTTTCGTGAAGTTCCACCAAAATTAAGCAAAGTCGTCGGTTTGACATTCAAGTTGAACTGCAGAAAACACTCTTAAAACATAAGTGTTTCGAGTAGCGAAGCAAAATGTTGCAATAGCAACAAGTTGAATCGATACCCCTGTTTTAACAGAGGCAAAAAAGGAAACAATTACTTGCTGATAAAGGAGGATGAAACAAACGGTGACAGAAAGAAGCATCTAATTTATCTTGGATGGAAAACAAAGTAGGATAGTAGCATTTCTAAAACGGTTGCATTGATTCATATTAACAGAGACACTATCTTGAAACAACATTCGTTAAAAATGTAATTTACTTTTAACAGTGGCATTACTTCAATTTTCCGGCGGTATTCTTAGATTAACAACAGCAAAATAGTTGTATGGGACATGCTAGCACCATGTGCGTCCACACGTATAAATGGGTGATGCAGAGTATGTAGCCAAGCAGCATATCTGTGTTGGTCCCATATTTGTTCTCTTTGAACTTTTTTCCTATGTGAGGGCAGCAAATCTAGTCCTACACAAACTACCAGACCCACCCCCCCCAGTTTCTTTCCCTTTTCAACAAAGAGATCAGTTCCTTACAGATGTGTGTACTGGGTTACCCCCTTTTTCCCTTTTCGACCAACAAAGCGGCTGCATAGCCAGTCTATACTACTTTTCCTCCCTCCTTTCCTCATTGAACCACGTCCTAGATTCATGCTCCACCCCACCACACCTTTCTTTCCTCTTTGAACCAAGACCTACATTCGACTACAGATCGAAAAAGATCCACATGCAGCTAGAGCAATGACGGTTTCAAAGAAACTTATACCTTAGGGTCGTCGGGATGTGGCAAGGTGTGCGGCGGGAGGCCAGATCTGCCCACACTATGTACGGCAGCGAGGAAGAAGGGGCCGGTGGCCCTCCTGCACAGGCGCTGGGTGAAAGAGAACAGCGCAGCCGGCAGTGGATTGCCTCCCTCACCAAAGGCGATAGAGTTAACGCTGCACCTCCTCCCCTTCCCGGTTCGACGGGATACAGACGCCTCCTTCACCAGCTGTGAGGGGGGAGAGAGAGACAAGAGGCCAACGCAGTCTTGTTTAGATCTGGTAAAGAGAGGGTGAGAGACTGTGAATATAGCAAACCCTAGCAAATGAACGCTGAGCCTCCAGCAT
Organism: Triticum aestivum; assembly: GCF_018294505.1. Classification (NCBI taxonomy): domain Eukaryota; kingdom Viridiplantae; phylum Streptophyta; class Magnoliopsida; order Poales; family Poaceae; genus Triticum; species Triticum aestivum. The sequence continues at coordinate 466,491,794 of NC_057807.1, read as the reverse complement.
GTATGTATTGCGGCGAGCGTGTGGAGAGTGCAAACCCTAGCGAAGAAGTGCTGAGGCTCCCGCTTATATTATATACTTGTGGGAGCTTAGATGTGATATCCTTAAATAACATCTAGATGTGAATTAGACAAACTAATTTTCTAACGTACCAAGAAAGAAAACTCGATCAAAAACACGCCCCTGCTTCCAGGTCGCGAGAGTCGTCGCGCACACACACATAGACATAGACATGCATATCCGTGTTTACGTAAAATTCCAGTTTCATCTCCATATCCATCTCCAATCATATTTGTCCAACCGACACATTATTTACGTTGTTAATTATATATGCAGCAATATTAACATACATCCTCTCTTGTTTGCGCACGTCTGGACCGCTGCCACGGCCGGTCCTGACCAACCCGAACCCTCTTCATCACTCGCGTGTGCTTCCCGCCCAAAACGGTCAGTGCCGCATTCATGCCCGGCTAGAGCGGACGCGACCTCTCACTGGCGCCGGCATTGAAGCGGCACGCCGGCCGAGAGAGCATCGCCCGCACCGCTTCTGGGTGCACGCAGCTGCTCCGCGTTCAAAGGTTGCAATTGCCGGCTACAACATGCATGTAAAAAGTTCTTGGGAGTCCGTTCTACAGCTAGCTGTCCTCCCCCAACTTGTCAATCTCTTCCAGTACTGCTAGTAGTACTCCATGGCACGATCCATCAACAAGCATGCGGGAAAGTTATCGTATACTACTACCCGGTTTGCGGTGAGTGGCATGCCGAGCGACCGTGTGGGGTCGAGCTATGGAGGAGGGTGAGACACGAACACGACAGACGTGATTTAAATGTTAGTTTTGCTCGATGGCGCAATCCAACGAAACGAAACATTGGCTTCTCTCCGTTTCCATTTTTTCTCCGGAAAAACGGAAACTTTCCACTCCATTTTCATTCCTATTCCAAGGTTGCCCCGTTACAACATTCCATCAAATACAAAGGAAAACTAACACGCATGCTGATGCATCTCAATGATTCACACATCATAGCCAATATTTACTTCACAACTAAAGAAAAAAGTTGTGTGAGCGTGTACAAAAGAAAAACTACTGATGGGGTCACTATGACTTAAACCCTAAACCCTAAACATGATTTAATTCCCTGGCCAGGTAGAACCTATCGAAGGAAAGACGGCTGGGACCCTCGGATCATACGATGCTTTTGTGTAGTTCCACTAAAATCGACCTGAGCATCCCTGATGGCAAAGATATTGAAGAAGTGTGATTAGAATAATAGTACTGGCACTAGTTCATGAGACATAAACTCATCACAAGTAGAAGCTGGTAGAAGTAGAGAAAGATCGACATGGAGATGGAGCTACGGTAGTGGAGCAAGCCGGCTCCAAAAGGAAGATGTACTACCTGGGACGTCGGGTTGTACCTAGAAGGGCGGTTGGGACGCGGCATCGGCCTATACCGTGGTGACCCCCGATTGGGACACACCAATTGTGGGTTTTCTCCCTCACCGATGTCGACCGCTTCTACGCAGAACATTGTTCCCTTGCCCCAGCTGTGGGATCAGGCCCGTCGTTCTATGCTTGTGAAGAGAGCAACCTTAGCAAGCATGCTTGTAGCTTACGCTCCTGCTAGTGTATATATAGTGGTTTTCTTTTTCTCTTCCGTATGTGTCATTCAAGAGTGAAATGATGGTTGCTTCTTCCGACTAACTTACTGTGTGATTTGACTGCTCCTTAATGGCCCCTACACGTACTCCCCTTACGTGTATGCAACAGTCACACATACACATGGATGCAAAAACACGCGCGACGCCCTAATGCATGCATGTCCGAGCACACGACGGAACACACACGGTCACGCTAAGTGCTCAACCTACACGTGCATGCACACACATACTCAGTCAGGGTGAGCTAGTGACCATATAAACACCGGAATATATATATTGAGCGCAATGAGCATATTATGAAGTCCACTGACCGTATTTTTTACAAATATACAGTGACAGACAGTGTATTTATCTCGTTTGAAATTAATCCATATTAACCGGAGAGGAGGCAGTATGGACTAGCATTACTTGCACGCGGTGGCTCGCATGACAAGGAGAAACTTTTGACTAATGCAAGCTCTCCCTCGCTCAGGCGGTGGACGTGCAACAGTTAATTCGGTGTCAGATTGCCAGAAGCATACACTATACTACTAGTGCTACTATTGGTCGACTTCCCGAATAGGCAAACAGCCAAGCGCAAAGTTTACTAGTACTAGTACTACTAATATAGTCTATAAAGGTATGTACTATACTTGTACTAGGAACCGGATGGAGGAGCGTCTGCACTCTTATTATAATTTTAAAATGTGATAAAGCAATCTTCAACACATTTGGTTCTCTTCGAGGGTTCTCGCATGTGATAATGCAAGTTGATGGCATGGAACACTCGCCACAATTCTCGCTTAATTCTGGCTCATATCCTGTTACAAATAGTAGCGCTCGGTAATATTTCCTCTTTTTTTGTTATTCAGCATGTAAACAGGTCAGCAAACCTTGCGGCGCATCTTCATGCGAACCGTGCTTGCTACACTTTGAATGTGGCCGAGAGCTGGCTTGATGAAACACCTCACTTACTACTTCTTTTTTTGCGGGGTACCTCACTTCCTAGTGAGCAGTGTCTTGGCTGATCGTCCTAAGAATGCTTATATATGAATAAAGCTCTCTCATTTACCCGCAAAAAAGATTAAGCCATATTAACCGGAAAGGAGGGATTATGGACTAGCACTACTTTTTGGTATGTCCCGTCAACTCGTAGAACGAGGAGAAGCTTGCAGGACAAGGTGAAGCTCGCTTACGCCTTTTGACTAATGCAACCTACCCTCGGTGGACATGCATCAGTCCATTTGGTGTCAGATTGTCAGAGGCATACACTGTAGTACACAACATGCGGAGTACCATCATTGTTCGACTTCACGAAAAGGCGAAGAGCCAAGCGTAGTAGTACGAGTAGTACTACTACTAGAACCGCATGGTGGAGCATCTATACTCTTATTTTTTTTCTTTGATAAAGTACACGTTTATTCCGGAGAAGGGCGGAAAACGGCAGCCCAACATGTAATGAATGATATCGATCAACCAACCATGCTCGAATGTATCTTGGCCTCCATGCGAACCCGTCTGTGTGTTCTTGCTCCTCGTCTCTCTCAAGGAATGGCGGGTTGGCTCTTTGCCGTCAATTGAGATCGGTTTGCTCACACTCCTGTCCCACATGTCAGTTATATGCCAAGAGGAGGTGCGTTGACCGACTGGCCATACACGTACTTGGTTTTGAACCTTCATACTACTCCTCCCTCCATCACAGTTTACAGGGCGCGCTTCATTATGATGCATTTCTCTCAATGCATTTCCACCATCAGAGAGACTTTAGACGCGTTTGGTTTAATGCTCAATTAATTAGGGTGTGGTAACCGCAATCAAGTCCACAATTTTCTCTCCATGTACTCTGTACTACTCCTACGGAGTGGAGTAAGTGAATGCATGTGTGCACCCGGGGTGGAAGCACTGCATGGATGTGTGTATGCATTATTCCCTCTAGTAATAGACGCCGTGCTATAACTACCGATGCTATTTTTCAGGCCGATCACTAGTCACCTTGGTTCCACAGATGTTTATTCTTTTTTCTGAAGCACGCTATATAAACAGTGACGGATGGAGTAGTATGAGCAGATTCAAAGAAGAGCGTATTGATGGTTGCTTCTTCAGAGCAACTTACAGTGGGAAAGGTGGGGCTTACGATTTGACTGCTCATTACTCACTATTAATACAGCGCAACGACCGGGCTGAGTCTCCCATGCGGTTGTGCACTACCCCCTCGGTTCTTAAATATACTCCGGAGTATATTTTTCTTTCTAGAGATTTCAACAAGTGACTACTCAAATATTTGTCTTTTTAGAGATTTCAAATGGACTGGCACATACAGATGTATATACATATTTTAGAGTGTAGATTCTCTCATTTTGCTCCATATGTAGTCACTTGTTGAAATCTCTAGAAAGACGAATAGAATATTTAGGAACGGAGGGAGTACACATACGAAGCAAAATGAGTGAATCTATACTCTAAAATATGCCCGTTTGAAATTTGTAAAAAGACAAATATTTAGGAACGAAGGAGTTTAATTTTGTGCATGGCACATGGACCCGGATGATGAAGAGGCTTCTGGCAATGCTATCAAGCTTCCATCATTTGTTTACATAATTGACGTACTATACAAATAATTTCCAGCGAGACATGAAATTGTACAATGGTGTGAGCTTTCAGCTTCTGTTTCACGTGTCTTGCCATTGATGCTCTTTCGGAAACAATAAAAAACTAACTTCCTTGCTAATGCATGTCAATTATTAGCAGATCAGAGCTAATAATTACATCACAACTGAAGACAGAGTTGTGAGAAGGTGTTAAATTAAAATCGATCCATGCTTTCATTGGCAGCAACGTCCCCCCAGCTCTGTCTAAATCAACAAGGCATGTTGTGAAAAAAGTAGCTGTCTGGAGCATGCAACATTCTGATCATTTTGTGCAGTTCCACTAAAATAGAGCTGAGCGTCCCTGTTCCAAAGATATTAAGTGTGATTACGATAATAGAGGACTACTGATGAAACAATAAACACATAAATAGAAGCCGGTCACCTTTGCAGTCTCTCTTAAGACTAACTAGTTGGAGAAGATTAGGATCGGAGTTGGATGAGGAGGATAGAGCAAAACCAATCTCCCTTTGTGCAGTCGCACTGAAATGTAGAGACGTTGCCCATGTGACATTTTAGTACAACTGCACAAAACACTCTTAAGAAAAAAGTGATTTGTGCAGTTCACCAAAAGGTCGCAATAGCAACGAGGTGAAATGGATAGCCCTGTTTGCAAAAAGAGGTAGAAAGGAAACAATTACTGGCCAATAACAGTTGATGACACATGCGACGATAAAAAAGAAGCATATTCCTTGCCCTACGGGAAGATAACAACACGGTTGTGTTTGTCTAAAACAGTGTGAGGACGAGAATGCAATATGGAAAGTACGCTGGACGAGCTACGTTTTGGGCAAAGAACTATGGAAGATCCACATGCAGCGACGTGGGAAGACGGGCAGTGGAGCAAGGCCGGAGGGGATACCTGGAGGTCGTCGGATGTAACTAGGTGAGCGGCGGCGGGCGGAATCTGCGAGCAGGTGGCGTAGGCCCTGCCGCGCCGGAGCTTGGTCAGAGAGAACGGCGTGTACCGCAGATCGGGACGTGCTGCCTCGGCGCCGTCGAACGGAGAAACGATGCACTTCCTCCCTTTCCCCGGCGGACGGGATGCGGCCGGATCAGTGACCAACGGTGAGAGAGAGAGAGGCCACCGCACTCCCTTTCCCCCGGCGGACGGGATGCGGCCGGATCAGTGACCAACGGTGAGAGAGAGAGAGGCCACCGCAGCCTTGTGTGAGATACTCTGAAGAGCGACAAACCAGGCACGCAAGGCTCCATTGTATATAGTGAGCGGACTACCTTTTTCTCCATAAAAATCGTTTTATATTCTGTGTACGTGCCATTGAGCGCTATAACTTTATTTAAAAATAACGCGGCAACGCGTCAAGTCGAACTTTGTTTCGTGCAGGCGTGGTACACGACCTCCCTAGGTAAACAACCGCTACAGGCGTTCAAATTAGCACGTGGGCTGCCATTTCGTAAAGAAATGAGCTCCACCGTGTACCCGCGCGGGTGTGGCTGGGCACGAAGCGTGAGTACGTGCACGGTGCACCTATTCTCTTCTTGTATACGTACACCACCTACGTGGGGTTGTGTGAGAGAGATACAAACCTAGAGAGATATAGTGTGTGGGTTCTTGAGAGTTTTTTTGGGGGGGGGGGTCAATCAAAAAATGTAACATATGCAATGTGTGTGAAATAGAGTCCTGGATATAACATATATATAGAGGGGGCGATCCACGAGAAGAGAGTGGAGGTATCACCGGCTTGAGGTGTCCATAGAATCGAAAAGAGGGATGATGTGTGTGTGTGTGCGCGCGCGATCGATAAAGAGTGCCATCGAATTTGTGTGTGCCCACGTCAAAGATATAGAGTGGCTGGCCTACTGGAACGTGAGAGGGGACATGTGCAGTTTGTCTCTGTGGCATGGATACCTACCTGCAGCGCTCGACTATCGGTGTGTGGTGGGGGAAGAGGGAGGCCCAATTAACTATAGAGGTACAATGGCTGGTATATGTGTGGAGGAGGAGAGAGGCCTACCTCATGTATTAAGGAGATCGATCTGCCTCATGTATTAAGGGAGATCGATCGGCATCCATGCATATGTGCAGGAGAGGAATAAGGTTGGGAGAGAGACAGAGCTAGAGTGTTGGAGGGGGTGGTAGTGGAGTTGCTTCTAACAAATGGTGGGATAGGCTTGCTAGACAAACGGAGGGCACGCCCGCAATATCAATAAGAGAGGAGATGGCTGCTTGTTGTCTGTGCACGTGCGTGTGAGAGACGGGTCAGGAGGCATGCACGAATGATGAGGGGGGACGATGTGGCTGTGGTAAGCAGACATAACTACATAGGAAGATCAATCGCCCTTTGTTAGAGAAAGGAGAGACATAACTTGTGAGGTACGTCGATCGATGGGGGGGTAGTTAAAGTCGATCCAGGTATATGTTGGGAGATCGATCGGTATACATGCATGTGTGTGTTAGAAGCAAACGAGGCACGAGGAGAAGGATAGAGATAGAGGGATGCATGTAGGAGGTGGTACGAGAGGCATACTATATCGAGCGGGGAGGAGTGTGCGAGTACGAGAACGATGAAAAGAGTGGTGGGAGTGAGGCATGGACGGTGACAAGAGAAGAGGGGAAGCTTGTGTTTGTGCTAGGCACACCTGGCTAGAGAGGCATATCGATCGATGTGTGCCGTAAAGAAGGAGCTGGGGGGCCTACACACACCGTGGGTGAACGACCTAAAGTGAAAAGACGAATTTGCGCGATGGAGCTAGAGAATGCTGAGGGAGGGTGAGAGGGATGCGGGCGTGTGCATGCACAAGAGAAAGTTAGCGCTAGCTACAAAGATAAGAGGGTTGTGTGGGTGTAAAAGACGAATAGAGATCATATATACTTCATTATAAAAAGCGAATTCGGATATTTGAAGAATTTATCATAGTGTTTTAAACCGACGCATGTGTGAATATATATAACGGTGATACACATGGTGTGTTTATGAACATGTTATACTACATTTAATATATTTTATCTCTACTCTTATAAAAAACGGAGTTGTTGATGATGGTGTGCCTGCCATCCTGCATTATAGGCCGTCCGATTTATATCTGGCGGATAGCAAGGAAACTATGATGGTTGAAGTTGGCAACAATCATGATTGTAGATTCTTATTGAAATAGAGAAACGAATTCAAATTTAGTTCGAATTGCAGCGGTAGTATAGACATTTGGAATGCACTAAAATGTTGGTATGAGTAGGTTACATGCATTATACAGCAAGCGAAAAAAATTAATCGGACATAACATGGATTCATACTCCCTCCTTCCATCTATATAGGGCGTAATGAGATTTTTAAGACCGCCTTTGACTATTGACAAGATTAATAGTACATGACATGCACAATGTGAAAATTATATCATTGAAAGAACCTTTCACAGACGAAGTTAACGGTGTGCTTTGTGTAAGTTGCATGTCATATATCATTGCTCTAATATTTGGTCAAAGTTAGCATCGAAAAACGCATTAGGCCCTATATAGATGGAAGGAGGGAGTAGCTTTGAATAGCATTTGTATAGTAAAACGGGGCAAGACTCTCTCTTTGTGTGGTGTGAATAGTTTTATTTTTTTCGTTTTCTTTTTGGTTGAGGGAAGTGCGAATTGATTTGGTACGTACAAGTACAATATTACTACACGTTAGGCTTGTCCCTAAAATTCAACCCGCGTCTTGTTATATCCCGAAAATTCAGATATCGTGCTCCCAAAACTGGCGCCTTCACAACCCGCGCCTTGCTATCCCGAAATTACAACGCGCGCGAAAACTGCCTCCAGCTGCCAAATCCCGACACGCGAAATCCCCCTTCTAACCCTGAGCCGAAAGGGCCGCTAGTTCAAATCGGTGGGGGGTACTTTTGTAACACACCCTACATTTTGGACAAGCGCGTCCCTAAGTCATGCTTCACCCCCTCCCATCGCCCCCTTTTCGCCATTCGAAATCCCAGGCCGCCATAACCTCTCCGCTCCAGCCGTGAAACCCCACCCTCCTCCGTCTGCCACGTCACCGCTGCCCAGCCGGGGCCTCTTCCCCAATGACGTCGTCCAGTGAAACAGCTCGATGTCCCTCGTCCACCTCCACAGATGAGGATCCGTCGTCCATCTCCCCGTCCCGCTGGTTCAGCCGCCCCGTCCTCCACCTCCAAGGAGCTGCTCCGACGATCGCCTCGTCTATCGCGGCTGCTCCATCCCCACAGCGCCGCCTTAACCTGCTCCACCGGAACCGCAGCATCCTCACCGACTCCTCGGACGAAGCCGAGGCCTACTCGGCGCCACCAAAGAGGTTGTACACTCATCGCATCGCACCTTCTCCTTAACTCGACCTCCCGGCGCCGACGGTGCTCCATCCCGCACCCCCATGGAGCGGCTACCTTGAAGCTGGCGCCGCGGGCGACATCTCCACGGCGGCTCTCTCCCAGTGCGAGGCCCCTTCGGCGGCGGCGTCCATACCAGCCGGATCTGCTGCTGCTGGCTCCCCGGCTCTCTGCTCCGGCTCCCTCGCTCGCCCAGCTGCTGCTGTTGCTCTCCCCCTCGCTCGTGCTGCTGCTCTGCTCCGATTAAGCCACACTTCAGTCGACTGAATCGACTTTTGGGTCAGTCGAATTTTCAGGGGTTGGGGGGGGGCTCGCCGGAGTTAAGGAAGAACCACCCGCAGTGGGACGGGGGCTCGCCGGAGAGGTACCCCACTATCTATCTTAGGGTTCAGGGTGGGGGGCGGGGGGCCTAGAGGGCTGGCCGGCGGGTGGCGAGTTGTTTCGGGGCGGCGAGGCGGCGTGGGGCCGGCGGTTCGGCCGGTGGTGGCTGGCGGCTCAGGGGGGTGCAGGTTGAAGATGAACTGCAGGCCCTCCCTAAACTACATGTCAAGTGCCTCTCTGCTACCATTGCGTTCAGTTTCGACAGTAGCATTCAGATTCCACAGTAATTTCAGTTTCGACAGTTAAGTTCAGAGTCAACAGTTTTTACCTCATCTGTTGTAGTCAGGTGGTTTTTGGTGATGTTAATTTTACATCCATTTTACATCATCTATTGGAGATGCTATTAGAATCCCACTTGAGATTGACGATGTCTGTCTTGTGCTGCTTCAGCCTTGACGTCTTACGGCTCACCGGAGCTGCTCCAACGACAGAACGATCCATCACAACAGAGCAGTGCCCTGGACGCCGTCTACAGATTCCTCAGATCTTCCTCCACACCTCCGACAGCCACCTCTGCCTCAACTGCTTCAGAGACCAACCCAATGATGCTGAGGTCGACACGGCTACGGCAAAGAGGTTGTACACTTGTTGCATCACTTATTACTATACATTCACGTCGATCCATTAGGGCTATTTTGGTTCAACGGAAAAACATAGCAATAGGGAATTTTCCAATGGCACTCTACTATTCAATTATTCATGCATTTTGTTGAAAGGAATGAAGCAAAACATCCACCTGGACCTACTTTTCAAAATCCTATGCATGAAAACAAGACCAAGTGCATTAGTGCCAGAATAACATTCTAACTGTACACGCTTTCATATGGTTTCTCTTTATTTTGGCCATGTTTCTTTGCATTCCTCTGCTCTTCCAATTCCTGTAAACCAAACACCCAAGTTGATAGAAATCCTGTGTTTACAAATGCTCTGTTTACCATGTGCATTTTCCTATCCTATTCCGGTGTTTTTCCTATCCCTGCGTTTTAAGAATCATGCAAGCCAAATGAGCCCTTACAGAATTACTTCAGTTACAGGTACGTGTCGAAGGGAACTTTGTGTGGTTTGTCCTGCTCCTGCCGCGACGTCGTCCACCTCACCTGAGCTGCTCCATCGACAGAAGCATCCACCAAACCAGACATCACGACTCCTGACCGTCTTTCGCCGCCTCAGATCTCCTTCCCTGCCGCCGGCACGCACCCCAACGGCATCACCATCATCGACTCAGCAGATGAACCTGAGGAGTACACGGGTCCACAAGAGAGGTCGCACTCTTTTGTTTCTGCTTATGTTATGCATTGCTTAAACTTACCTGCTACTTTATCGTCCTGTTCAGCTCTTGGACTCCCAACTCAGGTCCAAATTAATGTTCAAACTTGAGTTCTAAATTAGTTGTGGGGCACATATCGAGGCAGCAATGAATAGTATGTCTGTCTAATATCTGGTTCACCTAGGGTATGCCTATGTTGTTCATCTTGGGTGGGAAACAAATAGTAAAGCAATCATCATCTGTCTTTTTATTAATTTAAAGCAATCATCAGCCTGCTATCATTATTTTTGGATCCATCCACTGGTTGTTACCATCACTCTAAATTTCTGCATGCTCTCCTTACATAATCTCACCATATTTTTTCGTATGCATGTCAGATATTGTACACAGTCATGCTGAACATGTAGAGAAAAAGAGAAGAGTTTTGCGCGGCAATACAATGTCATGCAGACATCGCTCCATGGTGGGTTCAATGGCAAACCCTCCCCACCCCTCTCCAGATTGTAATCCAGAGGAAGATATCTGTTCTGAGGCGTATTCAGACGCCGCTGACCACTCCTATTTACCCCCCAAGGTGTTTGCTCTACCTTGGCATGATGATGTTAGTCATATCATGCATATGTTGCCTTGCAGTGCCTACTTTTGACATCATATATGTCATCTGCTTAGTTTAGACATGTTCTGTAATGCCACCTGTTTAGTTTCTATATCATATATGGGAATTATGCAGTCTCATGTCTTTTAGCCAGCCATAATATATGTGAAATGTGCAATGCCATCCTGTTTAACCAGGCATCATATATTTGAATGATATCTTGCCCATCCTTTTCTTCATTACATTTCCATTTGTCGACAATGTTTGTACATTAAACTACTCTTCCTGTGAATCAGCCATTTGGGTGGGAGATGGAAAAATCTGGAGTGAAAACAAGGCCTTCAGAGCAGACAGTGCTACCTGTCGAAGCAGATCTCTTGTTGGGTCCCGATAGCTCCTCAGAGATGGATTCAGAGACAGATGACCAGTCCTATTCCCCCACTGAGGTGTATGCTCTAACTTGGCACGGTTATACTGCTCATATCATGCATACGGTGTCTTGCATTGCATAGTTTAGACATCATATACACAATATTCAACACCATGTTCTTAGTTCAGACATCATATCGAATGCCCTCTGTTTAGCATATAAATCACATATGTGAATTAAATGATGCGATCCTGATTACTTAGATAACATGTAGGTGAATTATGTCATGCGATCCTGTTTAGTTATTCATCATATCTTTGAATTATGTTATGCTATGCTATCCAGTTTAGATAGACATCATATATGTGAAATTATGTCATGCTATCCGTTTTAGTTAAACAATATACATGTCAACTATTTCATGCCCTCTTTTTTCCACACTATCTATTGCATCTGTCTCTCATACAATGTCTGTACATTCAACTATGTTTCCTGTTTATCAGCCATTTGAATTGGAGCGGGTGATGCCAGTATCTAGCGGAATAAAAACACGGTCTTCAAATAAAACAGTGCTACCTCTTGGTGGAGATAGCACCCCGGTTGTACATGCACAAGAACCAGCCCTACCACACATAACCCAAACTCTCGCAGATTGTACCCCTACTGCGATGGACAGAGAACCAGCTTCACCCAATCTAACCCCAACCCCAGCCGATAGTAACCCAGTTCCTGTTGACACAGCACCATCTCCACCACAGAGCTCCCAAACAAGAGCAGTTAGTAAGGCAGCTCCAGTGCCCAAAGGGCCAGTACTATCACGGCGAACCCCAACTCCACCAGTTAGTACGCCTATTCCTGTGGAGGAAGCACAACCAGCCAGTCGTAGTTTAGCATCTATCGCATTTGATGTTGTTAAATCGTATGTGCGTATCTTCCCATCTTGGAAATATTATACTGAAGATGAAGGAAAATGCCAGTTGCAGGTGTTTGTCCAGGAGTTATGTGTAAGTAATGTTATTCATGGCAATTACTTTGCTTCGTCCCATACATCCTACCTCCATGATGGTTATAATACAGCAAATTTTCCCATTTTTCTCTATAGAGAAGGACCGATTTGGAAACTCAGGATGAGGTAACCTGTGCTAATACCTCTGCTATCTTCAAGAATGCTTGGTGGCAGTATCGGAATTACCTGAAGAAAACGTACTTCACCGGCAAAGAAACTCATCAAATTCCCTTACGTTCTCCTGAGACACATTTACTGGACGATGACTGGGAACGCCTTGTTCTGTACTGGTCCCGAACCAAGAATGTGGTAAGGTCTATGAGCTCATTTTCTATTTTTAAGTATTATATTCTTGCGTCTTACTGTACTCTGTTCATGTAGAACAAGTGCCTAAACCTGAAGAACAACTGTTCTAATTTAAGATTCCATTGCTATCATAGTTCAAAAAAGCGCTAGGCGTTAATTGTGCGTTTTGCCACCGCCTTGCGCTTTACTGACCAAAGCGCATGCTTATGCGCAGTTATGCACAGATTATGCGTAGTTATGCGCAATGCGTTTTGCCAACGCCTAGAGCCTAGGCGCGCTTAAGCGCTCGCTTAGGCGCGCCTTTTTTTAACTATGATTGCTTTGCTCTTGTATCACTGTATTTACTGATACGAACTTATTTTTAAATTGAAGGATCCAATCGAAACTCCAATGGCACAGCAGGTATGTTCACGCATGTTTCTTTAACAGGTTTGCTCTTATCAATAGCTCTGTTGATTTCAATTTCAATTGTGTATACAGTTGACTTTCATATCATGCACATTACTAGCATCACAACAGAGCCAATAGTGTTGTTGTACATGTAGACCCGTGGTACCCATCTGAAATCTTGTTGTGCCGTGTAGTTTCCCACGCTTTGTATTCTTTCACTGCTGCTTTGTCTTGAACTGATATGATTTGAACCGTGTCTCTATTTTGATTTGGCAAGACAATGCAGTGACCATAGGACATAGATATATGTTTGTTTGATGCTTTTATTATGTACTAGTACTTGGCAATAGAAGACTTGGTAGTTTAATCCTGTCCACCTTACTAATGAACTGGTTCACCGAAATGAGTTTCATATACTAGTACATGCTAAACTTGTTATGTGTCTGCTTGTTTCTTCTTTTAGAATGCTGACAGAATATTGGGGAAGAGTGCCTTATTAAGCAATGGTAAAGGAAGTAATGCAGATAAGGTTCAGGATAGTGACACATCCTTGTTGGTCTCCAACAAAGCTGATAAAACAGCTAAGGAAGACTATCTTGAAGACAGCGAGACAACCCCAAAGTCCTGTCTTGGTTTAGTGTTCGAGTTACTGGCCACTACCGCTTGCACAAGCTATTCAAACTCACTGTCTGAATCAGTTCGGTTTCTTGAGTCTCAACTACAAGCTGAAAGACATCGATCAGCTGTGCTGCGACAAGAAGCGGAAGGACTGCGGAAGTCCCTGGAGCATTCAGATGCATACTTTCTGGTGCAACAGCAAGCGTTGGAGGATTTTAGCGCCAAACAGGACAAAGCTAATCAGCTTGCTAAGCTTATTGCCAGCATGGTGGATACCCAGGATAACGTTTCTTGAGCTCTTCTGAAGTTGTTTCAGTTATGCTCTTGTTTTGCTGCCGCGTTTATTTGCACTGGTGGCCAATTTTGACGGCCAGTGTATGTAATATGCTGCTTTGTTCCCTATATTTGCACTGGTGGCGAACTTTGATGCCCAGTGGATGTAATATGTGTAATAGCGGTAATAGGCTAGCCTTAATTGCTTGCTTATTTATTTCCTTATTGTCTTGTTTAGTTGTTTGCTTGTAGTCACTGCAGTTCTTTTTCTGTGTTTTTCTAGTGGCCACAATAGCCTATTTTTGGTAACTAGGCCAAAATAATCATGGCAACACACGGACTGTTGTAACCATGGGCCTCCTGCAGGCCGTATGATCCATGGGCCTTCGTTCGGCCGTAGGACCATTGGCCTTCTATACGGGCCGTAGGATCCATCGGCCTTCTATACGGGCCTTAGGGATCAATGGGCCTTCTACGGGCCGTAGGGTCCATGGGCCTTCTACGGGCCGTACGATCCATGGGCCTTCTACGGGCGTACTATCCATGGGCCTCATACGGGCCGTAGGATCCATGGGCCTTCTACGGGGCGTATCATCATTTCGCCAATCATGGGCCGTACTATTCGTGGACCATAACGGGCCGTTAATAGGCCGTATTTGATAACTCTATGAAAACAGCCCAACGGGTTTTTTTGACATGAAAACGGCCCAACGTATTAACGGTCCGCAAACGGGCCGACTGTAACGACGGGCTGAATTTGGCCCACAAGCAGAAAATGACAGTAACGGGCCGTATGTAACCGAATGCTGCAAATGAGCCCAAGAATCAATGGGCCCTGAGAAGGCCGAAAGATAACTTGGGCTGGAAACGGCCCAATGGAATAACGGGCCGTTAATGGGTATAAAGTGATACACTGTTCATTACGGGCCAGTTTCACAACGGGCCGTTAATGGGCCAAGAGTTACAAAGGTCCTCATATGGGCCGAAAGAAGTCATGGGCCACACATGGGCCGGAAGTTAAAACGGGCTAAATCATATTGGACGGCCCAGATGACGCTACTGGGCCTAATTCGGATAGGGCGTAACGGGCCCTGGTTAGCGGGCTGTAAATGGGCTATATGCGAACAGGCCGTTAACAGGCTTTCCTTGGGCCGGCCCGCCACCTTTTGACCAAGTCAAACGGGCCGGCCTTTTCACAGGAATGGGCCTCTGTTGGGCCGTGCCACGTGTCGACGTATCATAGGCGCCTTCTGTCCAATGAGTGGATGACATCTGTCCCAACGGTGAGCCGACACGTGTTTCCTCCAGCCAATGATGATTTTACACGTGGAAAATCCCCATTGGTCGGGGCTGTTAACGGCTTATCGGATCCAAAACCCGACCCGATAGCTTAACGGTGTTCCATTACAGTGGATGCCACGTGTCGGTGACCCTTGACGAAAGAACTTCTGTGACGCGCGATTTATCATCATGGAAGTGGACACTTCCGTGATGATAATTTTGGTAATGTCATGGAACACTTCTACGACAGCACAGGTATGACTATCTTGATTCTGTCATAAATTTTTCATGGATGTACATGCATGAAAAAAACGCGACCTACTGTGACAAACACGTATCATCACGGAAGTGTATTTTTTTGTAGTGTAAGGACCCGCAGAGAGCTTCCTTTGTCGGGGCATGTTAAATAGCCATGTTGCTTATCGCACTACTTGTACAAATACACTTTGACATATTAATCAAACTACAATGAAAAATGGTTTGCGGCCCAATTTCTGTGGCATTAGCCTATTACTTCATTTTTCTTGATATTCTTATCAATTGCACCCGTAGACTCTGGTACGCCTTAATTCACCAGTGGATTCATTACGCCCCATAATACGACAACAAAGTCCAAACACTTTTTTACAGTATAGTTCGGCACCACGAATTGTAGCATTATATGCATCGGCTTCGAATCGTGTCTTTGGTCAATAGTTGGGTTGCCCGGCTCCTGTGCTTACTACCTTATGTTCCGCTATATCGACTAGGGTAGTAAAGGGAGAACTACTGCGATTGTGTCCTGGTTCATCCGGATGAGCACCACAGTAGAGAAAGCCGAAAACTGACTGTCATGATGCAGCGTGAGTCGGTCAGCTATTCGAGAGGTTACAAATCTTTTGCAATTTTTCCGCATTATGCGATGAATCGGTTTTTATCCGATCCGGTGTTTACATCACCCCAAGTTCGGACTTACGAACACTAGGGGCTACGCCTAAATTTTTATTGCCAAACTCCTATAGCTAAGTGAGGGTGATAAAGCCACATAGTCTGATTGCCTTGTTTGTTGCGCTAAACACATCCTTTAAGGACCAAAACTTTGGGATAAAGAGTATTTAGATTCATCCCGAACACCCCCGTACTACCTATGTGGGGGCTAAAGCCGACGACTGGCCAACTCTCAGATTTAACAAAAAGGTCACACAGGAGGTAAAATTTTAAATACCAGGCATTATATTACATAACAACTCTGTTTCATAATACAGGAAGGGACAATATAAATGACTTCATTCAAATACAACGTATTTTGAACACTGCCCTGCTGCAATGCGGGATCCCTCCAAGACATTGTCAAAATACAGCTCGGGCGTGGAGTGCTCCTTGCCCGTGGGTGGTTCCTTGGTCACAAGCTTCACGACGTCCATCTTCACCCAATCCATCTTGACTCAGGCGAAGGCCATTCGCGCACCTTCGATGCAGACCAACCGCTTGATGGCATCAAGCCAAGGGTAGGCATTGACCAGCCGCTTCACGAGCCTGAAGTAGCTGTTGGGTATGGCTTCGGCAGGCCATAGCCGGATTATTAAATCCTTCATGGCTAGTTCGGCCACCCTATGCAGTTCGACCAGCTATTTTTGCGGATTGCTAAAGAGCACCGGATGATCTGGTGCAAGGTATTACCACCAAAACAGCTTCTCCGTGGAGCTCCCCTCTTTGGCTCGGAAGAACTCCGCAGCGTCTGAAACACTATGTGGCAGATCCGCAAACGCCCCTGGAGAACTGCAAATCCGGGTCAGTAAGAGGAACCTTTTCTTCACATATTTGCTCTTCATAATAAAGGCCTTACCTGCTGTGATTTTTCCGTCCTCCTGGACTGGAGGGCGCCCTAGGCTTCAACCCGGGCATCGTGTGCACTTTGGCGGGTCTTGGCAAGTTCGGACTCTTGATTCGCAAGGTTGTGCTCCAAGGACTCACATTTCTTCACGGCGTCCTGGAGCTCTTGCTAGACCTCACTGACCCTGGCCTCGTGCATTTCACGGGCAACTTGTTCCTTGGCTGCTCTCTCCTCGGCCTCGGCCAGCGCCTTCTTAAGGGTCTCCACCTCAATCGCCGCTCCTACAAATATAATGGAACTATGGTCATTACAAATCATCTATCCTTTCTGATATATAGAAGGTTATTGCATACCTTGTTCAACCTCTGGCTGCTTTTTCACGCGGCCGAGCTCTTCCTCGGTCCGCTCCAGACTCTGCTTCAGTCCGGAAACCTCAATAGTATGAGAGGTCGCAGCCAGTAACGACGCCTGCTTGTTCACATTGACTCATCTAGTTAGTCTCCTACGAAACTTGTTTGATCCTCTATCCAGCTTTTCTTTCCGAACACCGGACAGTGTCTCGGGGGCTACTGTCTATAATGTAACATTCTTTTTTACATAATTGCATTGCTTACCTCAAAGCCCGTCAGAAGGCTTGTGCAGGCTTCGATCAGTCTGCTCTTCGCCTTACCCATAAGGGTACGGTGTTCCTCAACAATGGAAGCGCCTTGCAGCGCTTCCAGCAAATTATCCAGTTCCTCTGGATGGACAGAGGTCACCGGTGGAATTGGTGCACCTCCTTCTTTCGAAAGAGGCCGCTTGCCTGATTCCGGAGCCGTATAGGTCTCCGGAATTGTATTCGGCTAGGGTCCGACTTGGATATGGCCCCCATCGTCAGTATCCATGGGGATTTTCTCCCCTATGTGTGCAGCGGCTAAGGTCTCACCCTCTAGCACCACTCTGACGGCCTCCTGAGTCTCTCCCTGGCCTGGGATCCTTCGGGACAATGCCTTGGCGCCGTCCATGGCCTTGGGAGAGGAGGCCGCTGGAAGGGACCCACTGTCCATCGCCTCCGGGTCCAGCGAGTCTCCCAAAGATGAGGACCGCTCGAGCTTGGACCGAGCCAGACTGCAAATGCGTGATTCAACACGTTAAGACTATGAAGTAGAGAGGCCAGATATATGAATGTGTCCGAGTTTTTGAATACTCAAAATTTGGCCAGGGGCTTGTCTCAGGACCGCCACTCTGGGCTGATGTCGACGTCCCGGAGTTATCCGCGAGGGAACCCTTGCCACTTTTGGACGCCTCTGCCTCTAGATTTGCGGAGGCCGCCCTCTTATTCCTTCCCCCCTCAGGGGAGAGTTTCTTTCCTCCTCCTCTTTGTCCTCAGTGGTGGAGGAGTGAGTCTCGGTGCCTTTGGACGTCATGTCCGAAGCACCCTTGCAATGGAGACCACCTCCGGTCCCCTTGGCCCAATTCTCCGACGCTTGATAGGGCGCCAGAACCAGCATCTTCGTCAGAAGTGGAATTTTTGGGTCTTTGGGCAGCGGAGCCGGATAGTGAATCCGCTTCGCCTTCTTTGTCCAGCCCTGAGAGAATCAGTAGGGAGGCTTAGGCGTCTTCCTCAAGTATGCAAGTAAAGGATACACCTTGAAAACATGAGAAAACTTATCGGACTAGCAGGATGGGCGAAGTCGTGCCCGCGGTCCTCGGTCGTAGCTGGCCGCGTCTCGTTGGACTTGAAGAGCACCTTCCAGATGTCTTCGTGCATAGTGCCAAAGAACTGCAGCAGGGTCTAGTGCTTCGCCAGATCGAACTCCCATAAATTGCACGTCCGACTTTGGCACGGAAGGATCCGGCGAACACGCATCACCTGGATCACATTGACAAGCTTGATGTTCTTTTCTGTCATGCCCTTGATGCACGTCTGAAGCGCTGTCAGCTCGTCCGGTGAAGACCAGTCCAGGCCCTTCTCTGGCCAGGAGGTGAGCCGCATCGGGGCTCCGGACCAGAATTCAGGAGCCGCGGCCCAAGTGGTGCCGCGCGGCTCTGTGATATAGAACCACGATTTCCTCCACCCTTTGACGGTCTCCACAAAAGAGCCTTCGGACCATGTGACGTTGGGCATCTTGCTCACCATGGCACCTCTGCACTCTGCGTGTTGGCTGCTCACCACCTTCGGCTTCACATTAAAGATCTTTAGCCATAATCCGAAGTGGTGTGGGATGCGGAGGAAGGCCTCGCACACGACAATGAATGTTGAGATGTTGAGGAAGGAGTTGGGGGCCAAATTGTGGAAGTCCAGCCCATAGTAGAACTTGAATCCGCAGACGAATGGGTGTAGAGGAAATCCTAGCCTGCGGACGAAGTGGGGGATAAACACCACCCTCTCAAGGTGCTCCAGGGTAGGGACGACCTGTCCCTGGGCCGGAAGCCGATGGGTGATTTCCTTGGCCAAATACCCGGCCTCCCGGAGCTTCGTAATATCCTTCTCCTTGATCGAGGAGGCCATTCACTTGCCTTGCGCTCCACATCCGGACATGGTTGGAGTGCTTTTTTGGGACGGAAAAGATGAGAACTTGGGTGCTGGAGCTCGAGAATGGGGGAGGCAGAGAGAGAGAGAGAAGGCGTCGGTGAAAGGGGTGAATCCTTATCCCCTTATAAAGGCAGCAAATATCAAGCACCTCCCCACTCGCCTTAAAACTCGTCTATTGCCAAGGGTCGTGCATGTTGGGGAATGTAGTAATTTCAAAATTTTCCTACGCACACACAAGATCATGGTGATGCATAGCAACGAGAGGAGGAGTGTATCTTCATACCCTTGAAGATCGCCAAGCGGAAGCGTTTATCAACGCGGTTGATGTAGTCGTACGTCTTCACGATCCGACCGATCCAAGTACCGAACGCACGGCACCTCCGAGTTCTGCACACGTTCAGCTCGATGACGTCCTCGCCTTCTCGATCCAGCAAGACGAGCGAAGTAGTAGATGAGTTCCGGCAGCACGACGGCGTGGTGACAGTGTTGGTGAAGAACAATCTCCGCAGGGCTTCGCCTAATCACTACGGAAACTATGACGGAGGATAAACTAGAGGGGACGGGGTTGCCGGCACACGGCTTGGTGTTTCTTGATCTGTCTTTGGTGCTAGCCCTGCCCCTCTATTTATATGTTGAGCCTTGGGGTCGAAACTTGGAGTAAAAGCCTCCACAAAGTCGGTTTCACCCGAAAGGCAAGAGTCCTTCTCGGACTCCAGGGCCAGACGCCAGGGTCCCCGGCGTCTGGACCCAGACGCCAGGGACCCTGGCGTCTGGCCCCTGGACTCGGCAAAACTTCCTTTTGCGGTTTCCAAAAACCTTGTGGGCTTTCCCCTTTAGCCCAAATAACGTGTTCTCGTTCCCAAACATTTCGGGAAACATCCGGAACCCCTTCCGGTGAATTCCGGAACTCTTCCGGAGATCAAACACTATTATCCCATATATCAAACTTTATCTCCGGACCATTCCGGAGTTCCTCGTCATGTCCATGATCTTATCCGTGACTCCGAACAACATTCGGTTACCAACATACATAACTCATATAATACTATATCGTCAACGAAACGTTAAGCGTGCGGACCCTACGGGTTCGAGAACTATGTAGACATGACCTAGAACTTGTTTCCGGTCAATAACCAATAGCGGGACCTGGATGCCCATATTGGCTCCCACATATTCTACGAAGATCTTTATCGGTCAAACCGCATAACAACATACGTTGTTCCCTTTGTCATCGGTATGTTACTTGCCCGAGATTTGATCGTCGGTATCCAATACCTAGTTCAATCTCGTTACCGGCAAGTCTCTTTACTCGTTACGTAATACATCATTCCGTAACTAACTCATTAGCTACATTGCTTGCAAGGCTTATAGTGATGTGCATTACCGAGAGGGCCCAGAGATACCTCTCCGACAATCGGAGTGACAAAACCTAATCTCGAAATACGCCAACTCAACATGTACCTTCGGAGACACCTGTAGTACTCCTTTATAATCACCCAGTTACGTTGTGACGTTTGGTAGTACCCAAAGTGTTCCTCCGGTAAACGGGAGTTGCATAATTCTCATAGTTACAGGAACATGTATAAGTCATGAAGAAAGCAATAGCAATATACTAAACGATCAAGTGCTAGGCTAACGGAATGGGTCATGTCAATCACATCATTCTCCTAATGATGTGATCCCATTAATCAAATGACAACACATGTCTATGGTTAGGAAACATAACCATCTTTGATTAATGAGCTAGTCAAGTAGAGGCATACTAGTGACTATATGTTTGTCTATGTATTCACACATGTATCATGTTTCCGGTTAATACAATTCTAGCATGAATAATAAACATTTATCATGAAATAAGGAAATAAATAATAACTTTATTATTGCCTCTAGGGCATATTTCCTTCAGTCTCCCACTTGCACTAGAGTCAATAATCTAGTTCACATCGCTATGTGATTTAACACCAATATTCACATCTGCATGTGATTAATACCCATAGTTCACATCATCATGTGATAAACACCCAAAGGGTTTACTAGAGTCAATAATCTAGTTCACATCGCTATGTGATTAACACCCAAGAGAGTACTAAGGTATGATCATGTTTTGCTCGTGAGAGAAGCTCAGTCAACGGATCTGTCATATTCAGAGCCGTATGTATTTCACAAATATTCTATGTCCACAATGCTCTGCATGGAGCTACTCTAGCTAATTGTTCCCACTTTCAATATGTATCCAGATTGAGACTTAGAGTCATCTGGATTGGTGTAAAAGCTTGCATCATTGTAGCTTTTACGACGGGCTCTTTTATCACCTCCATAATCGAGAAACATCTCCTTAGTCCTCACTAAGGATATTCTTGACCCATGTCTAGTGATCTACTTATTAGATCAAAATTGTATTCCTTTGCCAAACACAGAGCAAGGTATACAATGGGTCTGGTTCATAGCATAGCATACTTTATATAACCTATGACTGAGGCACAGGGAATGACTTTTCATTCTCTTTCTATTTCTGCCATGGTCGGGTCTTGAGTCTTACTCAACTTCACACCTTGCAACACAGGAAATAACTCCTTCTTTGACTATTCCATTTTGAACTATTTCAAAAATTTATCAAGGTATGTACTCATTGAAATATCTTATCAAGTGTCTTGATCTATCTATATAGATCTTGATGCTCAATGTGTAAGCAGCTTCACCGAGGTCTTGCTTTGAAAAACTCTTATTCAAGTATCCTTTCATGCTATCCAAAATTTCCATATCATTTCCAATTAACAATATGTCATCCACATATAATATTAGAAATGCTACAGAGCTCCCACTCACTTTCTTGTGAATACAAGCTTCTTCAAAAGTCTGTATAAAACCATATGCTTTGATTAACTCATCAAAGCGTATATTCCAACTCCGAGATGCTTGCACCAGTCCATTGATGGATCGCTGGAGCTTGCACATTTTGTTAGCACCTTTAGGATTGACAAAACCTTCTGGTTGCATCATATACAACTCTTCTTTAAGAAAACCATTAAGGAATGCAGTTTTGACATCCATTTGCCAGATTTCCTAAAATGTGGAAATTGCTAACATGATTCAGACAGACTTAAGCATCGATACGAGTGAGAAAATCTCATCGTATTCAACACCTTGAACTTGTTGAAAACCTTTTGCAACAAGTCGAGCTTTAGTAGATAGTAACACTACTATCAATGTCCGTCTTCCTCTTGAAGATCCATTTATTTAACATGGCTTGCTGATCATCGAGCAAGTCAATCAAAGTCCATACTTTGTTCTCATACATGGATCTCATCTCAGATTTTATGGCCTCAAGCCATTTCGTGGAATCTGGGCTCATCATCGCTTCCTCATAGTTCGTAGGTTCATCATGGTCTAGTAACATGACTTCCAGAACAGGATTACCGTACCACTCTGGTGCAGGATCTTACTCTGGAAGACCTACGAGGTTCTGTAGTAACTTAATCTGAAGTTTCATGATCATCATCATTAACTTCCTCACTAATTGGTGTAGTAGTCACAGGAACAGATTTCTGTGATGAACTATTTCCAATAAGGGAGCAGGTACAGTTACCTCATCAAGTTCTACTTTCCTCCCACTCACTTCTTTCGAGAGAAACTCCTTCTCTAGAAAGGATCCATTCTTAGCAACGAATGTTTTGCCTTCGGATCTGTGATAGAAGGAGTACCCAACAGTTTCCTTTGGGTATTCTATGAAGACGCACTTCTCCGATTTGGGTTCGAGCTTATCAGGTTGAAAACCTTTTTCATATAAGCATCGCAACTCCAAACTTTAAGAAACGACAGCTTAGGTTTACTGCTAAACCATAGTTCATACGGTGTCGTCTCAACGGATTTAGATGGTGCCCTTTTAACGTGAATGCAGCTGTCTCTAATGCATAACCCCAAAACAATAGTGGTAAATCAGTAAGAGACATCATAGATTGCACCATATCCAATAAAGTGCGGTTACGACGTTCGGACACACCATAACATTGTGGTGTTCCAGATGGCGTGAGTTGCGAAACTATTTCACATTGTTTTAATTAAAGACCAAACTCGTAACTCAAATATTCCTCTCCGCGATCAGATCGCAGAAACTTTATTTTCTTGTTACGATGATTTTTCCACTTCACTCTGAAATTCTTTGAACCTTTCAACTATTTCAGACTTATGTTTCATCAAGTAGATACACCCATATCTGCTCAAATCATCTTGTGAAGGTCAGAAAATAACGATACTTGCCACGAGCATCAACACTCATTGGATCGCATACATCGGTATGTATTATTTCCAATAAGTCAGTAGTTTGTTCCATTGTTCCGGAGAACGGAGTTTTAGTCATCTTGCCCAAAAGGCACGGTTCGCAAGCATCAAATGATTCATAACCAAGTGATTCCGAAAATCCATCTTTATGGAGTTTCTTCATGCGCTTTACACCGATATGACCCAAACGGCAGTGCCACAAATAAGTTGCACTATCATTATTAACTTTGCATCTTTTGGCATCAATATTATGAATATGTGTATCACTACGATCGAGATCCAACAAACTATTTTCATTGGGTGTATGACCATCAAAGGTTTTATTCATGTAAACAGAACAACAATTATTCTCTGACTTTAAATGAATAACCGTATTGCAATAAACATGATCAAATCATATTCATGCTCAACGCAAACGCCAAATAACATTTATTTAGGTTTAACACTAATCCCGAAAGTATAGGGAGTGTGCGATGATGATCATATCAATCTTGGAACTACTTCCAACACTCATCGTCACTTCCCCTTCAACTAGTCTCTGTTTATTCTGTAACTCCTGTTTCGAGTTACTAATCTTAGCAACCGAACAAGTATCAAATACTCAGGGCTACTATAAACACTAGTAAGGCACACATCAATAACCTGTATATCAAATATACCCTTGTTCACTTTGCCATCCTTCTTATCCACCAAATATTCAGGGCATTTCCGCTTCCAGTGACCATTTCCTTTGCAGTGTAAGCACTCAGTTTCAGGCTTTGGTCCAGCTTTGGGCTTCTTCGTGGGAGTGACAACTTGCTTGTCATTCTACTTGAAGTTCCCTTTCTTTCCCTTTGCCCTTTTCTTGAAACTAGTGGTCTTGTCAATCATCAACACTTGATGCTCTTTCTTGATTTCTACCTTCGTCGATTTCAACATCACGAAGAGCTCGGGAATCGTTTTCGTCATCCCTTGCATACTATAGTTCATCACGAAGTTCTACTAACTTGGTGATGGTGACTAGAGAATTCTGTCAATCACTATCTTATCTGGAAGATTAACTCCCACTTGATTCAAGCGATTGTAGTACCCAGACAATCTGAGCACATGCTCACTAGTTGAGCGATTCTCCTCCATCTTTTAGCTATAGAACTTGTTGGAGACTTCATATCTCTCAACTCGGGTATTTGCTTGAAATATTAACTTCAACTCCTGGAACATCTCATATGGTCCATGACGTTCAAAACGTCTTTGAAGTCCCGATTCTAAGCCATTAAGCATGGTGCACTAAACTATCAAGTAGTCATCATATTGAGCTAGCCAAACGTTCATAACGTCTGCATCTGCTCCTGCAATAGGTCTGTCACCTAGCGGTGCATTAAGGACATAATTCTTCTGTGCAGCAATGAGGATAAACCTCAGATCACGGATCCAATCCGCATCATTGCTACTAACATCTTTCAACACAATTTTCTCTAGGAACATATCAAAATAAACATATGAAAGCAACAACGCAAGCTATTGATCTACAACATAATTTGCAAAATACTACCAGGACTAAGTTCATGATAAATTTAAGTTCAATTAATCATATTACTTAAGAACTCCCACTTAGACAGACATCTCTCTAGTCATCTAAGTGATCACGTGATCCAAATCAACTAAACCATGTCCGATCATCACGTGAGATGGAGTAGTTTCAATGGTGAACATCACTATGTTGATCATATCTACTATATGATTCACGCTCGACCTTTCGGTCTCCGTGTTCCGAGGCCATATCTGTATATGCTAGGCTCGTCAAGTTTAACCTGAGTATTCCGCGTGTGCAACTGTTTTGCACCCGTTGTATTTGAACGTAGAGCCTATCACACCCGATCATCACGTGGTGTCTCAGCACGAAGAACTTTCGCAACGGTGCATACTCAGGGAGAACACTTCTTGATAATTAGTGAGAGATCATCTTAAAATGCTACCGTCAATCAAAGCAAGATAAGATGCATAAAGGATAAACATCACATGCAATCAATATAAGTGATATGATATGGCCATCATCATCTTGTGCTTGTGATCTCCATCTTCGAAGCACCGTCGTGATCACCATCGTCACCGGCGCGACACCTTGATCTCCATCGTAGCATCGTTGTCGTTACGCCATCTATTGCTTCTACGACTATCGCTACCGCTTAGTGATAAAGTAAAGCAATTACAGGGCGTTTGCATTTCATACAATAAAGCGACAACCATATGGCTCCTGCCAGTTGCCGATAACTTCGGTTACAAAACATGATCATCTCATACAATAAAATATAGCATCACGTCTTGACCATATCACATCACAACATGCCCTGCAAAAACAAGTTAGACGTCCTCTACTTTGTTGTTGCAAATTTTACGTGGCTGCTACGGGCTTAGCAAGAACCGTTCTTACCTACGCATCAAAAACCACAACGATAGTTCGTCAAGTTGGTGCTGTTTTAACCTTCGCAAGGACCGGGCGTAGCCACACTCGATTCAGCTAAAGTGAGAGAGACAGACACCCGCCAGCCACCTTTAAGCACGAGTGCTCGTAACGGTGAAACCAGTCTCGCGTAAGCGTACGCGTAATGTCGGTCCGGGCCGCTTCATCTCACAATACCGCCGAACCAAAGTATGACATGCTGGTAAGCAGTATGACTTGTATCGCCCACAACTCACTTGTGTTCTACTCGTGCATATAACATCAACGCATAAAACCTAGGCTCGGATGCCACTGTTGGGGAACGTAGTAATTTCAAAAAATTCCTACGCACACACAAGATCATGGTGATGCATAGCAACGAGAGGAGGAGTGTATCTTCATACCCTTGAAGATCGCCAAGCGGAAGCGTTTATCAACGCGGTTGATGTAGTCGTACGTCTTCACGATCCGACCGATCCAAGTACCGAACGCACGGCACCTCCGAGTTCTGCACACGTTCAGCTCGATGACGTCCTCGCCTTCTCGATCCAGCAAGACGGGCGAAGTAGTAGATGAGTTCCGGCAGCACGACGGCGTGGTGACGGTGTTGGTGAAGAACAATCTCCGCAGGGCTTCGCCTAAGCACTACGGAAACTATGACGGAGGATAAACTAGAGGGGACGGGGTTGCCGGCACACGGCTTGGTGTTTCTTGATGTGTCTTTGGTGCTAGCCCTGCCCCTCTATTTATATGTTGAGCCTTGGGGTCGAAACTTGGAGTAAAAGCCTCCACAAAGTCGGTTTCACCCGAAAGGCAAGAGTCCTTCTCGGACTCCAGGGCCAGACGCCAGGGTTCCCGGCGTCTGGACCCAGACGCCAGGGACCCTGGCGTCTGGCCCCTGGACTCCGCAAAACTTCCTTTTGCGCTTTCCAAAAACCTTGTGGGCTTTCCCCTTTGGCCCAAATAACGTGTTCTCGTTCCCAAACATTTCGGGAAACATCCGGAACCCCTTCCGGTGAATTCCGGAACTCTTCCGGAGATCAAACACTATTATCCCATATATCAAACTTTATCTCCGGACCATTCCGGAGTTCCTCGTCATGTCCATGATCTTATCCGTGACTCCGAACAACATTCGGTTACCAACATACATAACTCATATAATACTATATCGTCAACGAAACGTTAAGCGTGCGGACCCTACGGGTTCGAGAACTATGTAGACATGACCTAGAACTTGTTTCCGGTCAATAACCAATAGCGGGACCTGGATGCCCATATTGGCTCCCACATATTCTACGAAGATCTTTATCGGTCAAACCGCATAACAACATACGTTGTTCCCTTTGTCATCGGTATGTTACTTGCCCGAGATTTGATCGTCGGTATCCAATACCTAGTTCAATCTCGTTACCGGCAAGTCTCTTTACTCGTTACGTAATACATCATTCCGTAACTAACTCATTAGCTACATTGCTTGCAAGGCTTATAGTGATGTGCATTACCGAGAGGGCCCAGAGATACCTCTCCGACAATCGGAGTGACAAAACCTAATCTCGAAATACGCCAACTCAACATGTACCTTCGGAGACACCTGTAGTACTCCTTTATAATCACCCAGTTACGTTGTGACGTTTGGTAGTACCCAAAGTGTTCCTCCGGTAAACGGGAGTTGCATAATTCTCATAGTTACAGGAACATGTATAAGTCATGAAGAAAGCAATAGCAACATACTAAACGATCAAGTGCTAGGCTAACAGAATGGGTCATGTCAATCACATCATTCTCCAAATGATGTGATCCCATTAATCAAATGACAACACATGTCTATGGTTAGGAAACATAACCATCTTTGATTAATGAGCTAGTTAAGTAGAGGCATACTAGTGACTATATGTTTGTCTATGTATTCACACATGTATCATGTTTCCGGTTAATACAATTCTAGCATGAATAATAAACATTTATCATGAAATAAGGAAATAAATAATAACTTTATTATTGCCTCTAGGGCATATTTCCTTCAGTGCAGATGGCACAGTTGGGTTACCCATGCCCGTATTGATGAGAATCCCGTAATGAGGGGACGCGATCTATGCTTTGACAAGACGTGCCAATGAAACCTCATCTCGAAATATGAAGCGGCGGGCTAAAAAACAGTTCGAATAATAGCCGCGCGGCGATGTGATGTCACGCTGTAAAAAGTTGTCAGTAGATTGGGCTCGTGAAATATTATACTCTTTGCGGTTGTGTGTTGAATTTGTTTTGCAGAGCCGGACACGTTTCTTGTATTCGAAGACTATTCTGGATTATTCGGAGGAGGAACCCGCCTTGCAATGCCGAAGACAATCTACGCGCCGGACACCTCGTCATTGAAGCCTGGTTCAGGGGCTATTGAGGGAGTCCTGGATTAAGGGGTCCTCGGATGGCCGGACTACGTAGCATGGGCCGTACTGATGGGCTATGAAGATGCAAGATAGAAGACTTCTTCCCGTGTCCGGATGGGACTCTCCTTTGTGTTGATGGCAAGCTTGGCATTCAGATATTTAGATTCCTTTCTCTGTAACCGACTTTGTACAACCCTAGTCCCCTCCGGTGTCTATATAAACCAGAGGCCTTAGTCCATAGGGGCAATCATAATCATATAGGCTAGACTTCTAAGGTTTTAGCCATTACGATTTCGTGGTAGATCAACTCTTGTAATACTCATATTCATCAAAATCAATCAAGCAGGAAGTAGGGTATTACCTCCATAGAGAGGGCCCGAACCTGGGTATACATCGTGTCCCCGCCTCCTGTTACCATCAACCTTAGACGCACAGTTCGGGACCCCCTACCCGAGATCTGCCGGTTTTGACACCGACACAACCAGTGACACAAAACGTAGGACCAACTCAGCAGACTGTACCCATACTTCACTGGCCACACCACTAGCCCCACCACACAGGACCTACACTCCAGCAAAAGGTATGCCGATTTCAGCTGCCATAGCACCAGCCATACAAAAGTACAACAAGTCCACCGGCCAAAGATCTATCCCAACTGCAGAGACGGCCAATTCCTGTAGATTGGAACCCCATGCCAATTATTCCAAGTTTAAAAGACAATGCTTTCAATGTTGTTGGGGACTACGTGCATATATTCCCATCATGGGAAGATTATAGTGAAGACAAACACCATTTTCACATCTTCCTGTCTAACTTACGTGTAAGTGCTATTATTCATGGTGATTATTTTCCTGTTTTCTGCTAATGGAACACATGAATGATTTACATTACATTGTTGTAAGTAGGCGAGGGTCAATCTGGATAGTCATGACGAGCAAAGCTTGCTTGCGCTTTTCAAGGAAGCATTGCAGCAGTATCGGTTTTACCTGAGGAAATCACACTTTGATGGCAAGTCTATAAATGAATTTCTGATGAAGTCTCCTATGCTAAATTTAGAAGACATTGAATGGAAAAAACTTATGCACTGGTCTCGTTCCCAGGATGAGGTACTGTCTATGATATCACATGACAATTTGAACTTCTACTTTTCCGCATGTGCCTTACGGATCTTTTTTGCAGGAAATCTGCTCGAAGAAGAATTCCGGTTTGAAAAGAATGACATGATATCGCAAATATGCTGCCCGCTGCTTTGCTCTTGTTAGTACGTGTTGCCTGCATCACTGTACTTGCATACATACCTGGTTCATTATGTGACAGTAGTATGCATGATAGCTTTCTTATCAATTGTTCGCTCCAAATTATCTGATATGTATGAATGGTTACATTAGTGTAGAATATATCCAATGCCAATGAAATTTTTTAGCTCTGCATTGTTCTTGTAAGTACCTGATGTACTTTATCAATGTACTTATATTGATAAGTAGTTGTTCATGTACCATCACTCTGCATCTTATTTTCCTTTGCCCTCCATTTTCTACACATCAGATCTATATTTACTCTTACTGTTGGGGATATGACTACTGGGTGTAAACCGCCCAGGAGGGGCCGGATTACACTCACAAAGAGTCTTGTATAAGAGCCCATGAAGATGAAGGATATGGCGCTTTAGCTATGGAGGCTTAGAGGCTCAAAGCCCAATGGCGGATTAGGGCCCATAATAGTAAACCGCCATAGATGTGTAACTTGTATTGTAAGTTAGGGAAAGGAAGAAACCAAGCTGGATACTTGTATGAGCTAGCCTCGGGATTCTATGGACCGGCCAGGGCGTCAACCTATGTATATAAAGGGACGACCCGTCGGCGGTTTGGGGACAAGAAACAACAACTCGAGAGATAGGTAAAGAGGATTCGCTCCCTGCTCGTCGAGAGAAATCAATCCCATAACAACTGGATCGTAGGCTTTTACCTTCACCGCCAGGGGCCGAACCAGTATGAACTCCCCGTGTCCTTTGTCCGTTTAACCCCTTTTTGCTAATCTTGTTGCGATGGCTCCACGACTAAGTCCTCTCGCTAGGACATCTGACGTGTTAATTCCACGACAGTTGGCGCCCACCGTGGGGCTATCGCACGATGGTTTCGAGTTCTTAAAGGGCAATTTTTAAGGACTCAAGGGATACGCGGTAGGCCGGATGACCAAGAGTCATTGAGGCAAGCTCTACATCGACGATGCAGGATGGGGCCCCGAGGCCGGCTCAATTGAGTACGGGTACCGGGTCCCCTTTGGTGGAATTCACGTTTTCATCAGCAAAATCGGCGAACCGGGCCCTGAGCCAGACATCTCCACCGACCTTGTCGAGACGGCTCAGTATGCAAGTCCTTGCCGAGTTTAGCCTGCCAAGAAGCATGCGTTTGTAGGATTCATTCATGGTGCAGGATCTGAACCGGTATCCGATGGTGAGACGGCCGTCTACTCAGATGGCGAGTCATCCACTGGCGAAACCGAGTCGCTGTACCAGATGCAAGTTGGCCGGTTTGAGGGGTATTCTGATGGTGACAGTATTTCGGACCCTTTTGAACCGCCGAACCGGGTTGCAATCTTCATGGCTGGTACACATCCAACATTGCAAAATTCAACTGCAGTAGCAATGATTTCCGGATCGGCAGCCGGGGCAGGAGGCCCCGCGCGCTGGCCGACTCAAGTTCTTTCTGGTTTGTTGGACACCTGGACAACGTTGTTGACCACGGCAGTTACCCCGGAGACTCAAGATCGGCATAATGCAGAGGTCACAAAGCTGCGGGATCAGATAACTCAAGCCAAGGAGGACTTGGCAGCTGAGGAAACAAGGATGGCTGATGAACGAGCTGCTTTTGATGCACAATCACAGCGGATTCAGGCAGAGAATTACCGGCTCATGCTGGATCAGAACACTTTGAACGAAGTGTTGAGGAGGAGGCATCGGTCTTGTCTACCGCCGGTTTATGAGCCAATGAATCTTTTCAACACGCTAGGAGCAGGACCCAGTAACTTGGCAGCAGTAAACCAGACTGAAGTGCCTGGGGCCGGAGGGCCGGATCAACCACGGATGATGGACCCGCCTCGACGCACAGATAATCCGCCGCAGTACATGCCACCCCCGCCGGGTCACTTCTCCACCCCTTTGGATAATATGATTGTTGCGGCGTCTTGGTTGGCAGCTAGTCTGATGGAGGGAGAATCTCCGGTGGCGGTTGAGACACGGCAGGCCAGGGATCTTCTTCAAACCGCCATGGTGCAACAACAGGCTTATTCATATAGTCGGGACAGGATACATTCAACCCCCCGTCTGAGCAAGAGTTACAGCAGGCACATTGACGAACCGACTGTGTCAAGCAGTGCGCGGCACCATGACGCCCCTAGAGGGCCTAATCCGGCGCGCGGCGATATGAATGCTCATGATGTGGTAAATAATGGCAGAGTACCAAAATCATCAAACCGCTCTGGTTCAACAAGCGGCATCAGTTGAATGTGGTTTGGCTTTTAGCTCTTGGGGAGTGTCGTGCCTCACCCCGGCTCTGTGTAATGTGCGGTTGCCCAAGGATTTCAAGGGTCCACATAAGGTGCCTAATTATACAGCAGATCAACCCCCCGAGGCGTGGGTTGAAAGTTATGAGATGGCAATGGAGATGCTGGATGTGGATGAAGCGACATGTGCAAAATACTTCACCATGATGTTAGACGGAACGGATCGCACTTGGCTAAAGAGCCTGCCCGTTAACTCGATCAGTTCATGGGACGAGTTGAAGGCCCGGTTTATAGCGAACTTCACGGATACCTGCAAACAACCCAAGTCCATTGTGGATCTGGCTGCTTGTGTCCAAGGAGAGAATGAATCAACAATTCATTGGGTGCGCCGGGTTTCAGAAATCCTGCATTCGTCGGACCGCATCAATGCTGATACGGCAATTGTAACATTGGAGGGTAATTGCCGGTTTAAGTCACTGAATATGAAGTTGGGACGGCTCAAGCGCCACTGCAACGATATGGGAACACTCATGGCAGCTCTGGTTAAGTATGCTGATTCTAATAATACCAAGGATCCTGATTCTGACGAAGAGAAGCCGGAGAAGGGAAAGAAGAATGCTGGTACAAAAGGATAGCATAACCAGGCGAGCCACGAGAACAATGGTAAGCGTAAAGCGGACAATTCGGATTTTGTGGCTAACACCAATGTGTAGGGCAATGCGCAGCGTCGTAAGGGTAAACCGCCCCAGCGCGGTGGAGGCATGAATCTGGAGCGCGTGTTAAACCAGCCCTGCCCAAAGCACGGGACGAAGGAGGTTCCGGCCACGCACCTCTAGAAGGATTGTTTCATTATGAGGGAATTCAAAAACTCTGATCTCTTCTGGTATGATCAGGGTCCATCTGGCGGTTCAGGTCCAGAGTCTCACGGGCCGGGTTGCGGTGGAGGCGGTTCAAACTCAGGATATCAGGGTAATCAGGGTAACCACAACAACCAAGGTGGTCAAAACGAGCAGAACAATCAGGGGAATCAACAGCTATCAGGTTATCAGAGTCACCCGAAGCAATTGAATGGTGGGCAGTATCATGTTTTTACCACTAGCTTGTGCAAGTGCGATCAGAAGCTTCACAAGAGGGTAGTCAACACTGTTGAGCCGGCAGTACCCCATTACTTACGTTGGTCTGAGCAGCCCATCGTGTGGAGCAGAGAAGATCATCCGCCCCGGGTTGATAATCCGGGTCATCTGGCTTTAGTGGTGGCACCTCAGGTGGGGGGTTATAAGTTCACCAAGGTACTCATGGATGGAGGGAGCAGCATCAACATTCTGTATTATGAAACCTTCCATCACATGGGATTGACGGATAAGAATCTTAAACCGTCAAACACTGTTTTTCACGGTGTGGTACCAGGTAAATCAGCGTATCCGATTGGCAAGATAGCTTTGGAGGTTGTATTTGGTGATGAGCATGATTCCAGGTCAGAAATCTTGACCTTTGAGGTGGTGAAAATCTAGATCCCATATCACGCCCTGTTTGGACGGCCGGCCTACGCAAAATTCATGGCAAGGCCATGTTATGTTTATTTGCAGCTCAAAATGCCGTTTCATAAGGGGACCATCACAGTGCACGGGAGTCGTAAGATCGCTTTAGACTGTGCTGAGGGGGATGCGGCCTATGCTGAATCGGTTTGCGCAGCGGAAGAGTTGAAGTTCTACAAGGATAATGTTGATCCGGCAGATATGACTCCTCTGAAGAAGCCCATCACAGAACATGACCCGACCCTGAAGTTCAAACCGGCTGATGAGACTAAGTTGGTTGATTTTGTTCCTGCCGATTCATCCAAGCAGTTTAGTATCAGTACTACTCTGGATCCGAAATAGGAAAGCGCGCTCATCAAGTTCATCCGTGAGAACCAGGACATCTTTGCATGGAAACCTTCTGACATGCCAGGTGTACCGAGGGAACTCGCTGAGCACAATCTCAATATTGATCCTAAGTTTAAACCGGTTAAGAAGTTTCTCCGCCGTTTCAATGAAGAAATGCGCAAGGCTATTGGTGAGGAGGTAGCCCGGCTCTTAGCAGCAGGGTTTATAATTGAAGTTTTTCATCCAGAGTGGTTGGCTAATCCGGTGCTAGTGCTTAAGAAAAATGGCACTTGGCGAATGTGTGTGGATTACATGGACTTGAACAAGGCTTGTCCGGCTGATCCTTTTGCTCTCCCTCGTATTGATTAGATCATTGATGCTATGTTGGGCTGTGAGCGTTTGAGTTTCTTGGATGCTTATTCTGGTTATCATCAGATCAAAATGGCAGTTAAGGACCAGGAGAAGACAGCCTTCATCACTCCCTTTGGAGCCTTCTGCTATGTATTTATGCCCTTTGGGCTCAAGAGTGCCCAAGCGGCCTATCAGCGATGTGCGCAGAATTGTCTTCATACTCAGATTGGGCGCAATGTTCATGCTTATGTGGACGATATTGTGGTGAAATCCAGGAAAAAGGAGACATTGATAGATGATCTCAAGGTGACCTTTGACAATCTTCGAGTTTATAAGATGATGCTCAATCCGGACAAGTGCGTTTTCGGTGTTCCAGCAGGCAAGCTCTTAGGTTTTCTGGTATCTAACAGGGGCATTGAGGCTAATCCGGAAAACATTAAACCTATTACGTCTCTGGCTAAACCGGCGTGTATCAATGATGTTCAACGTCTAGCGGGTCGTATTGCGGCTTTGAGCCGGTTTATCAGCAGGTTGGGAGAGAAGGCGATCCCTCTGTATCAAATGTTGAAGAAGACAGACAATTTTGTCTGGAGTGATGCTGATGCGGCATTTGAGGACTTAAAGAAGCAGTTGGCTGAACCGATGGTTCTTGCTGCTTCGGTCGATAAGGAGCCACTGTTGTTATATGTGGCTGCTAATGCCCGGGCTATCAGCGTAGCCATTGTGGTGGAGCGCAAGGAGGCTAGGAAGGAATAACCGGTTCAAAGGTCGGTTTATTATATCAGCGAAGTGCTCATTGAGTCAAAGCAAAGATATCTGCATTGGCAGAAGCTGGTGTATGGGGTTTTCATGGCAAGTCAGAAGCTTAAACAGTACTTTTAGGGCCATCCTATCACGGTGGTCAGTTCTGCTCCTTTGGGGGATATAATTCAGAGCAGGGAGGCAACTGGCCGGGTCGCTAAGTGGGCTATTGAGCTCGGACCACACGGTTTGAAATATATGCGTCGAATAGTTATCAAGTCCCAGGCCCTTGTGGATTTCATGAATGATTGGACAGAGTTGCAGGCACCGGAAGACAAACTAGACAGCACATACTGGACTATCCACTTTGATGGGTCCAGGCAATTGGAGGGCTCGGGGGCTAGAGTTGTCCTTCCTTCCCCTCGAGATGATAAAATTCATTATGTTCTTCGCTTAATGTTTCCTTGTACTACCAATGCAGCTGAGTACGAGGCCTTACTCCATGGTCTTCGAGTGGCTAAAGAAATGAACTTAAGCCGGGTACGATGCTTTGGGGACTCCGATCTGGTGGCCCAGCAAGTTTCAGGTACTTGGGATTCCAAGGATCTACTCATGGCGGCTTACAGACAAGAGGTGGATATTGTCGCTGGTTACTTCAAGGGTTATCAAGTTGAGCACATTGATCGGCGCAAAAATGAAGCAGCAGATGCTTTAAGCCGGCTGGGATCTCAACCTAAACCGGTGCCGCCCAATACCTTTCTGGATGTCTTGCACAACCCGTCAGTTCAGTTGCCTACAGAGGAGGACCTCGCTATTCCTGATCCGGAGGCACAATTGGTGGCCGCTTTACACATTATTCTGGATTGGACGGTTCCATATTTGACGTATATGAACCGGGCCGAGTTGCCAGAAGATGCAGTTTTGGCCAGGCAGATAATCCGGTGATCCAAGTCAATGGTTATTCACAACGGCGAGTTACACCATTGCAGTGTCTCAGGTGTGTTCCAGCGCTGTGTTTCTCCTGAAGAAGGCCGTGAGATTCTACGTGAGATCCATGAACGAGACTGTGGTCACCATGCCGGTTCAAAATCCTTGGTTGCTAAAGCTTTTCGTCATGGCTTCTATTGGCTGATGGCTCATGCTGATGCCGAGGACTTGGTGAGGCGGTGCGACGGTTGTCACAAATTGTCACGACGAGCTCATGTTCCGGCTCAGGAGCTAAGAATGATTCCAATCACTTGGCCGTTTGCTACTTGGGGGATTGATATGGTAGGGCCCTTTAAGCGATCCAAAGATAAGAAGACCCACCTGTTGGTGGCGGTTGACAAGTTTACTAAATGGGTTGAAGCGGAGCCAGTAAGCAAGTGTGACGCAGCCATGGCGGTTCAATTCATCGAGAAGGTGATCTTTCGCTTTGGTTTTCCACACAACATCATCACAAATAATTACACGAACCTCTCCAAAGGCGAGATGGAGGACTTTTTTCAACAAGAGCACATCCGGCTTGATGTGTCATCTGTGGCTCACCCCCAGTCTAATGTTCAAGCTGAGAGAGCTAATCAGAAAATCTTGAAGGGTATCAAGCCCCGGCTTATGGTTCCTTTGAAGTGGACATCGGGTTGTTGGGTGGAGGAATTACCATCTGTGTTATGGAGCATAACCACCACCCCAGATCGATCTACGGGTTATACACCTTTATTCATGGTTTACGGGGCAGAGGCAGTACTCCCAAGTGATATTCGTCATCACTCGCCCCGGGTTGCTAATTATTTTGAAGCGGACAACGAGCAAGCACGTCCAGAAGCAATAGACCTGTTAGATGAAAAACGGGACATGGTGTTGCCTCGTTCAACGGTTTATCAGCAAGACCTGCGGTGTTATCACAGCCGTCGGGTTAAAACAAGAACCTTTCAAGAAGGCGACTTAGTGCTCCGGCTCATCCAGGATCAGACCGATATGCACAAGTTATCCCCACCTTGGGAAGGGCCCTTTGTGGTCAGCAAGAATCTGCACAATGGATCATACTACCTCATTGATGTTCAAGAACACAAAGACTCAAGCAAATCGGAGGAGGAGACCCGTCCGCCGTGGAATATCGCTCATCTACGGCCTAACTACACTTGAGCCATAGGATCCCATTATGTACATATTTTGACAATGTATATATTATGATCAATATAATAAATCGACATCCTTGCTACAAGCAGGGCCTCTGTCATTCTCCCAATATTTCTTGGTTACAAGGGGGCTTCTGCTTATAAAGCGACGTCCTATTTGTCCATTAAACCGGCTATCATGCCACAACAAAGCTCGGGAGCTTCACACCCAAGGGGCCAAAGAGAGTATTGTTTCTAAAGCACAACTCAAACATAGGCACCCATTGAGCATAGCTCACAAAGTTACTTGGGGGCTCTTTGTACAAAGAAACAAAAAGTTTGAAAGGCCCTTGTAATAGGCTATCAAGCCATGGCTTGGAAGCCTGGTGTATTCACCTAAAACCGTGAGTTAACCTGCCTTCATCAAGTAAGCCTCTCCTGTCCAGGTAATCCTGGTATGACCTGCCGAACATTTTACAAGTCAATCTTATACAGACCCTGAACTTGTCAAAGTTAAAACAACGATAGGTTAATTGGAGGCCCATCTTAAAAGGCTTTGTCAAATGGTTTAACTCAGCGGCCTGGCAGCCCATGAAAAGCCTCAAATTTGGGCCTGGCAGCCCTTGAAAAGCCTCGACTACAAATTTTTATTTGATTTTGTTTTTGCAAAGTTTTATCTCCTTTGATAAGGTTTTGAGTTAAACCGGCGTCTATTGACGCGACCCGACTATAAGTCATTACATCAACCCGATGTTTCTTAACACGGTGTAGCTTTCGACTATCAGCTGTTAGCACATAATCAATTATGAACCGACGTTTCTTAATCCGGTCTGGCATCGACTATAAGTCGCCAGGATGATCATCCGGTGTTTATCATAACCCGGCATGGCTTATTATGCACCAGCACAACATGGTGGGAGTTTTCAACACTCAAGATTTGGGTTATCACCCTTACTACACAAGTTGGTAAACCAACGATGTGATTCAATATCACAGGTATGATATATTTCATATTTCATTGCTTTACAACCTTGGATGTAAAAACTTTGGTTCTGTATTGGGTATCATAACCCGTCCGACGGTAAACCACCAGGGCATTTTTAAGTTTCTCAAATGTAGAAGGCAGGATTTTATAAAAAAAAGTACTAAAGGCACATCAAGCAAGCATAGCAAAAATCATGACGGATTACACAGTGTCATGTAGCAGTGCACGATGGCAGAAGATTAAAGTATTTCAACTAGCCTATTACAAGGCGCTTTGATGCCCAAAATAATAATTGTTTGTTGCCCAGAACGCAATCTGCGGAAATAAAGCCGGCTACCGGATTATGATTCGTCACCAGGTTGATGTGAAGTTGATGGATCATCTCAAGTCGGTTCAACCTCCTCCTCCCCACCCAGTGGCTGCAAGTCAATGGTTGCCCAGTCAATCCGGGTTAAAGCTTGGAAGACAACTTCGTCACTTATAAGATTGGACGGTTCGACGTCAGGGGCATAGGTGTGCTTACAGATTGGCTGGATAAGATTCTGCACTTCTTTCACAGCTGCATCAACCCGTTTGTTGTCTGCATCATAGCTGGACTGATGGACAGACAAGTCAACTTCTTCAGCCAATCTGCTTGCAAGCGGGCACATCTCCTTGGTCAAGGCCTTGAGGGCTTCACTTTCAAATTCTGACCCATCTTCTTGTTGGCTAGGATAGCCCTGTCCGATATCTTCCGGATCAAGATCAGCTATCCAAGCTTTGGCCCGAGTCAGCGCTAATAAAGCGCCAGCCCTTGTAGTAGATCGCTTTACTTCTTCTATTTGGGCAGGTGTCATAGATAATTTGGCCAATGTATCCTTTATCAAGGTTGGCGGCGGTTTATTGTATGAGGCCGCGCAAATGACTCGTTGAGCGCATGTATACAGTTGCTCTATCAAGGTATAGGCTGCTTTCAACTTCCTATGCATATCTGAGCCCAGATGAGCAACACAACGGTTTAAGAACTTGATGTTAAACCGGCAGTTTCAAATATGATTATGAAAGGCTCTTACAAAGAGTACTTACCAAATATAGCAGAAGTCATCGCATTGATCTGACGTTTTAAACCAGTTAGCTCTTCTGCCACCGGTTTAAGAGCCGCTTCAGCATCCTCAGCCCGTTTTAACAAAGCGGCCCTCTCAGTTTCCCAGTCTGCCCGCTCGCTTTTGAAGCCATCCTTTAATTGTTCCATAACAGTTAAAGTGCCCTTTAATTCATCCTTGGCCTTGGAAGTTTCTGGTTGTTGGGACTTGATATTTTCTTGAAGATCGGCGATTTGGGAATGTTTGTTGCTCAAGTCAGCCTGCAAAAGACAGATATTTTCTCAGAAAGTCCCAAGCACATAACAAGTTATATACTTGGCACTTGGGGGCTAATGCGGCTTGTTTTTTTTCTTAACTGATCTTTTAAAGTCCCAAGGCTCAATACAAATATTAATCTTGGCATTTGGGGGCTAATGATTAATTGATCAGATAAACCAGAGGTGAAGGAATTCAACAAGGATAAGTTTTGCAACAGTAAATCCCGGTTCA
This sequence comes from Triticum aestivum, assembly GCF_018294505.1. Lineage (NCBI taxonomy): Eukaryota > Viridiplantae > Streptophyta > Magnoliopsida > Poales > Poaceae > Triticum > Triticum aestivum. The sequence continues at coordinate 466,452,206 of NC_057807.1, read as the reverse complement.
TCTTGAAGAGATAAACCGGCCTTTGAGGGCTACACAGTTGAAGTCTTTTTTTATCAAAAGTCCCGGTTCATCTTCAAGAGATAAACCGGCCCTTGGGGGCTGCAATGGAGTTGATATAAAGCACAAAGGAAAAATTTATAAAATGTTTGAATAGAAGTTACCTCATAACGCTCCTTCATCAAGGTGACTAAACCGGCCTCATAATCACGACTTGTGTACAGGTGGTTTAGATATCCAGAGTGGAGTTCTTGAGCATTGAGATGAGCATAGCTTGACAAATCAGTCTTCCACTTGCCTTTGTCCACAGCACTAAATTCCTCTTTGGCACTGTGCTTTGACAAAGCGACAGGGTTGCCAGGAGTAGTGTGGCCAAAGCCGGTAATCACCACATCATCGGTCCTGCCATCAACAATCTCATCTGCGTTGGACAGTTTAGCAGAGGCTCTTGCTAGGCTTGGGGGATTAGCAGCTGGTCTTGGTGGATCGGCAGCTGGACTTGGCGGATCAGCATGAGGACTAGCCGGATTAGCTTCTGGCGGATCAACGTAAGTGTCCTGACCTTGTGGCACAGGATCATCTAGAGCAACATCAGCATCTCCATCAGCAGTTTCTGAGGTCCTCTCCGGTTCAAAAGATGGATTCTCATTAGTGGGAGCAGTTGATAACCCACAAGTGTAGGGGATCACAACAACTTTCGAGGGTAAAGTATTCAACCCAAATTTATTGATTCGACACAAGGGGAGCCAAAGAATATTCTTGAGTATCAGCAATTGAGTTGTCAATTCAACCACACCTGGATAACTTAGTATCTGCAGCAAAGTATTTAGTAGCAAAGTAGTATGATAATAAAGGTAACGGTGGCAAAAGTAAAGATAATAGTTTTTGGGTTTTTGTAATAGTTGTAACAGTAGCAACGGAAAAGTAAATAATCGAAGAACAATATGTGAAAAGCTCGTAGGCAATGGATCAGTGATGGATAATTATGCCGGATGTGATTCCTCATGTAATAGCTATAACATAGGGTGACACAGAACTAGCTCCAGTTCATCAATGTAATGTAGGCATGTATTCCGTAAATAGTCATACGTGCTTATGGAGAAGAACTTGCATGACATCTTTTGTCCTACCCTCCCGTGGCAGCGGGGTCCTAGTGGAAACTAAGGGATATTAAGGCCTCCTTTTAATAGAGAACCGGAACAAAGCATTAGCACATAGTGAATACATGAACTCCTCAAACTACGGTCATCACCGAGAAGTATCCCGATTATTGTCACTTCGGGGTTGTCGGATCATAACACATAATAGGTGACTATAGACTTGCAAGATAGGATCAAGAACACACATATATTCATGAAAACATAGTAGGTTCAGATATGAAATCATGGCACTCGGGCCCTAGTGACAAGCATTAAGCATAGCAAAGTCATAGCAACATCAATCTCAGAACATAGTGGATACTAGGGATCAAACCCTAACAAAACTAACTTGATTACATGGTAAATCTCATCCAACCCATCACCGTCCAGCAAGCCTACGATGGAATTACTCACGCACAGCGGTGAGCATCATGAAATTGGTGATGGAGGATGGTTGATGATGACGATGGCAACGAATCCCCCTCTCCGGAGCCCCGAACGGACTCCAGATCAGCCCTCCTGAGAGAGATTAGGGCTTGGCGGCGGCTCCGTGTCGTAAAACGCGATAAATCTCTCTCTAATTTTTTTCTCCCCGAACGTGAATATATGGAGTTGGAGTTGAGGTCGGTGGAGGTCCAGGGGGGCCACGAGATAGGGGGGCGCACCCTATAGGGGGGAGGCGCGCCCCCTGTCTCATGGAGAGGGTGTGGGCCCCCTGGTGTATTTATTTTGCCCAGAAATTCTTATTAATTCCAAAAATTGCCTCCGTGGATTTTCAGGACATTCCGAGAACTTTTCTTTTCTACACATAAAACAACATCATGGCGGTTCTGCTAAAAATAGTGTCAGTCCGGGTTAGTTTCATTCAAATTATGCAAGTTAGAGTCCAAAACAAGGGCAAAAGTGTTTGGGAAAGTAGATACGTTGGAGACGTATCAACTCCCCCAAGCTTAAACCTTTGCTTGTCCTCAAGAAATTCAGTTGATAAACTGAAAGTGATAAAGAAAAACTTTTACAAACTCTGTTTGCTCTTGTTGTTGTAAACATGAAAAGCCAGCATTCAAGTTTCAGCAAATATTATGAACTAACCATACTCACAATAACACTTCGGTCTCACAATTACTCATATCAATAGCATAATTAGCTAGCGAGCCATAATAATAAAACTCGGATGACAACACTTTCTCAAAACAATCACAACATGATATAACAAAATGGTATCTCGCTAGCCCTTTCTGAGACCGCAAAACATAAATGCAGAGCACTTTTAAAGATCAAGGACTGACTAACCATTGTAATTCATGGTAAAAGAGATCCAGTCAAGTCATACCCAATATAAACCAATAGTAATGAATGCAAATGACAGTGTGCTCTCCAGCGGGTGATTTTTAATAAGAAGGGTGATGACTCAACATAAAAGTAAATCGATAGGCTCTTCGCAGAGGGAAGCAGGGATTTGTAGAGGTGCCAGAGCTCGATTTTAAAATAGAGATTGAATAACATTTGAGCGGCATACTTTCACTGTCAACACAACAACTATGAGATGGCTGTATCTTCCATACTACATGCATTATAGGCAGTTCCCAAACAGAATGGTAAAGGTTTATACTCCCCCAACCACCAACAAGCATCAATCCATGGCTTGCTCGAAACAACGAGTGCCTCCAACTAACAACAGCCCTGGGGGAGTTTTGTTTAATTATTTTGATTTGCTTTGATCTTTTTGGATCATGGCACTAGGCATCCCGGTTATCGGCCCTTTCTCATGAATGAGGAGCGGAGTCCACTCCTCTTGAGAATAACCCACCTAGCATGGAAGATATAGGCAGCCCTAGTTGAAACATGAGCTACTCGAGCATACAAAACAGAATTTCATTTGAAGGTTTGGAGTTTGGCACATACAAATTTACTTGGAACGGAAGGTAAATACCGCATATAGGAAGGTATGGTGGACTCATATGGAACAACTTTGGGGTTTAAGGATTTTGGATGCACAAGCAGTATTCCCGCTTAGTACAGGTGAAGGCTAGCAAAAGACTGGGAGGCGACCAACTGAGAGAGCGACAACAGTCATAAACATGCATTAAAATTAATTCACACCGAATACAAGCATGAGCAGGATATGATCCAACATGAACATAAATATCATGAAGGCTATGTTGATTTGATTCAACTACATGCGTGAACATGTGCCAAGTCGAGTCACTTAATTCATTCAAAGGAGGATACCATCCCATCACACCACATCATAATCATTCTAATAGCATGTTGGCACGCAAGGTAAACCATTATAACTCATAGCTAATCAAGCATGGCACAAGCAACTATAATCTCTAAATGTCATTGCAAATATGTTTACTTCATAATAAGCTGACTCAGAAACGTTGAACTCATCATATTTACAAAAACAAGAGAGGTCGAGTTCATACCAGCTTTTCTCATCCCAATAAGTCCATCATATATCGTCATTATTGCCTTTCACTTGCACGACCGAACGATGTGTATAATAATAAGGGTGCACGTGGATTGGACTAAGCTGGAATCTGCAAGCATTCAACTCAAAAGATAAGACAAGTAATATGGGCTCTAAGTTAAATAAACAATCATGCATAAGAGAGCCACTAAATATTTTCAATATGGTCTTCTTGACCCCCAAAGGAAAGAAAAGAAAAGAAAACTATTTACACGGGAAAGCTCCCAACAAGTAAGAAGAATAACTAGAAATCTTTTTGGGTTTTCATTTTAATTTCTACTACAAGCATGGAACTTAAACTAACTATTTTTTTTTGTTTTTTCTTAAGGTTTATCAAACACACAAGAAGAAAACTAGAAAAAGAAATTTAAACTACATGGATAATACAATGAAAGAGTATGAGCACCGACGACTAGTGTGTGAATATGAATGTAAAGTCGGTGAGAAATACGTACTCCCCCAAGATTAGGCTTTTGGCCTAAGTTGGTCTAGTACCAAGGACCGCCACTACTCTCCCCGCTGTAATGGGAGGTGTAATCAGGATACCACTAGCTGGTCATCTCCGGATCCCACTGGACAGATGATGCACGATAAGGATCCAGTTCAGGTTCCGGCTCAGGTTCAGGTTCTGGAGTAAAAGCTTGGGCTCGATGATTGTTCACCGCTTCCAGTGTGACAAGAAAATTTTCTGCAAGCAAATCAAACAACAGAGGTGCAGGAAAAATAATAATCTCAATGTGTTTCTTATTAAATCTAAGTTTATACAAGAGCATCCTCTCTTCGTTGTCAACAATAAACTTTTGTGCTACCATGCTCTTGTAATCTGAAATGTGAGGAGGCAATGTTGGATCCTCTTTCTCAAGATGCCTAATGGGTATCTGAAAATGCCTAGCAAGACATGCAGCATAGATACCTCCAAATATGGGGCCTTTTGTACGATTCAGGGCTAGCCGTTTAGCAACGACGACACCCATACTAAAAGTATTGTCTCCAAGCGAGGCATGTTGAAGAATGATAATATCAGGAACACTTAAGTTTCCACTATTTCCACGACCAATCAAGCATCTACTAGCAAATATGGGAAAGTAGCGTAAAACAGGAAAGTGTATGCTAGAGACTTTTGCCTCGGAACCCTTCTTTGGCTCCTCTACAGCGAGAGTATTAACAAAGCCATCCACATCTTTACGATGGGGTTCCTCTAATTCTCCCTCATAAGGTATCCTACACACCGCGCAAAAATTATGTAAAGACATTTCTCTGAATTCATCATATAAATTAAATGATACTGCAGGCGGTGACTTCTTAGGATAATAATAAAAGGTTTGCACGAAAGTATTAGTGAGTAAAAGATACTGATCGATCCAGTCGTTGATGAAACCGGTGAGGCCTGCAGTCTCGATCAAAGAATAAAAATCTTCATGAATTCCGGCTTCTTTCAAGAAATCATTGCATGGCCATTCACACGACCGCACTTCCGCTAAGCGAGGAAGATTATACTTGGCTTTTTCCTTCTCTTTGGCTTGTTTTTCCTAAGAGCCTTGGCTAGAAGAGCCCCTCAAAAATTTCCTTAACATTTTCTCAAAATTTCTGAAATTTTAGTAACTTCAAAATAAAAGTGAGTAAAACTAAACAAGATTGGTAGCAACTACTCCTACAAGTGCCTAGAGCCCATGTCATGCACTAGAATTGCTAGGGACCTCATAAATTTAACATGCATGCTCAAGAACATGGTCACCTATGCAGCAGAAATTTGCAATGAATAAAGCACTAGAACAAAAACTAATTGGACCAATGGAGAGTCACATACCAAGCAACAATCTCCCAAAGCAGTTTTGTGAATAGATCTTTGAGCAAGGAGATCGAAAATCGCAGCAAAATGAGCTAGAACTCGTGCTTGAGCTGGATGGGGATTTTTTTGGGCAGAAGATGAAGTGTGTGGGTGCTGGCATAAGTGGAGGGGGGCCACCCGGGGCCCACGAGATAGGGGGCGCGCCCAGGGAGAGGGGGCGCGCCCTCCACTCTCGTGGCCTGGTGCTTGCCCCTCCTGCAGTGTTTTCAGTGCCTAAAATCCTCAAATATTCCATAAAAATCGTACTAAATTTGCAGGGTATTTGGAGCACTTTTATTTTTGGGATATTTTTTTAGTGCATGGATAATTCAGAAAACAGACATATAATACTATTTTTGCTTTATTTATTCTAAATAACAAAAAGTAAAAAGTGGGTACAGAAGGTTGTGCCTTCTAGTTTCATCCATCTCATGATCATCAAAATGAATCCACTAACAAGGTTGATCAAGTCTTGTTACCAAACTCATTCCGAATAACACGGAACCGGAGAAATTTCGAATAACACTAAGTTACCTCAACGGGGATATGAAAATCCCCAATAATAAGAATATCATACTTTTTCTTGACAGTAGGGAGAGGAAATTCAAAACCTCCAATAATAATAGTTGGAACTTTTCCAATAGAATTGATGCTATGAACTTGAGATTGTTTCCTCGGAAAGTGTACCGTATGCTCACTACCATTAACATGAAAAGTGACATTGCCTTTATTGCAATCAATAACAGCCCCTGCAGTATTCAAAAAAGGTGTACCAAGGATAATAAACATACTATCGTCCTCGGGAATATCAGAATAACAAAGTCCGTTAAGATAGTGACATTTGCAACCACAACAGGCACATCCTCACAAATACGGAGAGGTATAGCATTTGATTTATCAGCCATTTGCAAAGATATTTCAGTAGGTGTCAACTTATTCAATTCAAGTCTACGATATAAAGAGAGAGGCATAACACTAACACTGGCTCCAAGATCACATAAAGCAGTTCTAATATAATTTCTTTTAATGGAGCATGGTATAGTTGGTACACTCGGTTCTCCAAGTTTCTTTGGTATTCCACCCTTAAAAGTGTAGTTAGCAAGCATGGTGGAAATTTCAGCTTCCGGTATCTTTCTTTTATTTGTGATGATATCCTTCATATACTTAGCATAAGGATTTACTTTGAGCATATTAGTTAAGCGCATACGTAAGAAAATAGGTCTAATCATTTCAGCAAAGCGCTCAAAATCCTCATCATCCTTTGACTTGGATGGTTTAGGAGGAAAGGGCATGGATTTCTGAACCCATGGTTCTCTTTCTCTACCGCGCTTCCTAGCAACAAAATCTCTCTTATCATAACGTTGATTCTTTGATTGTGGGTTATCAAGATCAATAGCAGGTTCAACCTCTACTTCATTGTTTTTGCTAGGTTGAGCATCAACATGAACATTATCATTAACATTATCACTAGGTTCATGTTCATCACCTGATTGTGTTTCAGCATCAGAAATAGAAATATCATTGGGATTCTCAGGTGTGTCTACAGTAGGTTCACTAGAAGCATGCAAAGTCCTATCGTCTTTCTTTTTCTACTTTTTGGAAGAACTAGGTGCATCTAAATTATTTCTCTAAGAATCTTGCTTGATTCTCTTAGGGTGGCCTTCAGGATACAAAGGTTCCTGAGTCATTCTACCAGTTCTAGTAGCCACTCTAACAGCAAAGTTATTTTTATTATTTAATTCATCAGGCAAATCATTTTGAGCTTTAAGTACTTGCTCAGCTTGAGTAGCAACCATAGACGCATATTTGCTAATGAGTTGGAGTTCACCTTTAACTCTAGCCACATTATCGCTCATGCTGTCGGCGTTCTGGGCACGGGGGTACCCAGACTTGCCTGCCTGCGGCCTGCGGCGTGGCTCAAGGAGTGGCCCAGTACGGCCCATCTTCATCGACACAAGCTCAAGACCCTCGCGAGGGGCCAAGCCTCGTGGGGCGGGCGGTAGGAAGCTTCCTCAGACACGGCCTCGTCAGGCTGGCTCGCGAGGAGGCGGAGAGATCAAGGCGGGGTACCTCACGAGGTGCCCGTGACGCAAGCCATGACGACCAAAGCCAGGCGGGCGCCGGCCTGCGCAGAGTCCTTGTTTCCTCTTTGGTGCAAAGGGAGCAAGTGCAGGCAAGAGTATCAAGCAAAGGCAACCATTTCGGTGCAACAAGACCAAGACGAGCAGAACGGCAGGATGGAGGTCATCGTGGAGCCCAAGCCGGCGTCACTGCCAGAGTCTTTGGCAGGCGACGACCGACTTTAGTCAGGATAAGTGTACTAGATGTTCCCCTTCAAAATGGCCAATTGTTGGCGCCCTTCCCGCTCAATATTTGGGAAGAGGACCAGGGCCTTGCTCTATAAATAGGACTAGCCACCACAAGAGTAGGGTGCATCTAGAGAGCGAGAGAAGGAGAGAGAAACCTTAGCCAGATCCACCACCACAAGAACTCCTCCCCTCGCGAGGCAGTTCTTCCTTGTATTGTTCATCATCAGCCCCTGAGGGAATCCACCACACCACAAACTAGAGTAGGGTATTACACCACAATGGTGGCCCGAACTAGTATAAACCTCGTGTCCCTTGTGTTGTTCTTCGTGTAGTTTAGATCCTTGCGAGGCAGCGAGACGTAGGTAGGTAGGGGGTGTGATCTCCGCGTGCACCCCAGAGTTCGAACCTAGAGGGTCTGCCGGAAGCCGAAATCCGACATTTGGCGCGCCAGGTAGGGGTTCACCGGAATCCGCCTTTCGTCGCCTTGTTTTTCGCCGCCCCTCACATCCATGTCAGACGCTCGTCAAGCCCACGCCGAGCGCCAGGCCGCTCTCGCCACTCACGTCACCCAGACGGCCCCCGTCGGTGGGTGCCGCCGCCATTCTCCATTGCTTGCTGTCAACGCCGCCACCGGCAAGGCGGGGAACGAGCATCAGGCGTCGTCTCTGCATCCTGCGGTGCGCCGAGAAGGCCGCACCGCCACCCCGTCGCTGACTCCAGCCGGTTCCTCGTCCCATGCTCGTCGCACTCCTGGCGCGGGAACTCCTGCACTATCGTCCCGTCGACGACCTCTATGACGAGTGGCTCGCCCGCATCACCGAGCTCGTCAGCGCCGCTTGGGGCTCCCCTGCGCATTCCCTCTCGCTGCACCGCGCCCCGCCTTGCGCGGGCGATGAAGCTCTAGGGGCGCCTCAGCCGCCTCCCCCTCAAGAAGGCGCCTTGGCCCCAAGGCGCGTGGCCCCTGGACGGAACCCACTCCGTCCGGCACCAGCACAGGAAGAGAAGAGATGCCAAGAGATCCCTCGTCCCCAAGAAGCTGTCGGGTGCTCCCCGCACCGGCCTGTCACGACCGCACTCCTGCTCCAGCGCGCCAAGACCCCGCGCTGCTCCTGGCCGCAGTGCACGGAGACTTCCAAGATCAAGCCCTCAGTCACCAAAGGACCCCCGTGGCCACTGTAGGCTGTCGTTCCTTCACCGCCGAGCTGCGCAGCGTGGCCTGGCCGGGCAAGTTCAGGCCAGATCTGCCCCCACGCTATGATGGCACGGCTGACCCTGCAGAGTTCCTCCAGCTCTATGAGATGGGCATTGAAGCCGCCAACGGGGACGAGAAGGTCATGGCGAACTGGTTTCCCATGGCGCTCAAGGACGGTGCCCGCACCTGGCTCCTGGCACGATTTCCTCCTGGGACGAGATGCGCACCTGATTCATCGCCAACTTCCAAGGCACCCGCGACCAGCCCCCGGCCATGAGTGACATGCGCCGCATCAAGCAGCAGCCAGGAGAGACCCTACAAAGTTCATTCAGCATTTCAACAATGCTCTCCTTAAGATCCCCAGGGTGTCTGAGGAGGCCATCATCTCAGCCTTCTCTGACGGTGTGCGTGACGTCAAGATGAAGGAAGAGCTTGCGATCCATGAAGACTTGTGCACCTCCCTGGAGCTGTTCAACTTGGCGACCAAGTGCACCAGGGCTGAGGAAGGAAGCCTTTCCCTCCTCGAGCCGCCGGCTGCCGACCCAGAAGAGAAGGAGCCCAAGGTCAAGGACGTGAAGCGCATGGCGGCTGCCGTGCTTGCAGCAGAGCCGTACACCAAGCGAGGAATGGATTAGCCTGAGCCATCCAAGGGCAGCCAGTACTGCGTGTACCATGACCTCCACACCCACAACACCAATGAATGCCAAGAGCTCAGGGCCGTGCGGGCCGTGCGCGCCGGCCGATGCCCCGAGCGCAACGACCGGGGCTATGGCCGAGGAGGAGGAAGAGGTGGTGGACAATGGGAAGACCGTGGCCCTCGCCAAGGGTGGCGCGACCGACCTCGCGAGGACCGCTGGTAGGACCAGCCTCGCGAGGAGGCTGGAGGGATTAGCCTCGCGAGGATCGCCCATAAGGCAACGCGGGCCTCCCTTCTCTGCCACCATAGCCAAGGAGGAATGAAGACCATCATCAGGACGAGGGGGCTGGGGGCTTCTAGGAGCCGCGCGCAATCGCCTACATCCTGGGCGGAGCTCAAGCCCCAGCCTCTCAGCGAATCTTCAAGCAGTTCGCTCGCGAAGTGAACGCAGTCCTCCCCAAGCTCGAAGCCCATGCCCCCTCAGGTGGTCAGCGTGCGCCATCACGTTCAGCTCAGAGGATCAGCTCAAGTGTGCAGCCACAGCCGGAGTCCTCCCGATGCTTTGTTCCCCAATCATCAACAATGTGCAAGTCACCAGGACCCTCATCGATGGCGGAGCAGGGCTCAATGTCCTGTCTGTCGAGATGTTCAACAATCTCCAAGTGCCATACAATCAGCTTCAGACAACCAAGCCTTTCTCAGGAGTCACTGATGGTTCCACGGTTCCGATAGGGCTGGTCCGCCTTCCTGTCACCTTCAGGAAGCGCGACAATTACCGCACTGAGCTCACTGACTTCGATGTCGTACACATTCGCCTTCCGTACAATGCCATCCTCGGGTACCCAGCTCTGGTCAAGTTCATGGTTGTGACTCATCATGGCTACAATGTCCTTATCGGTGTCAAAACCGGTGGATCTCGGGTAGGGGGTCCCGAACTGTGCGTCTAGACGGATGGTAACAGGAGACGAGGGACACGATGTTTTTTACCCAGGTTCGGGCCCTCTTGATGGAGGTAAAACCCTACGTCCTGCTTGATTAATATTGATGATGTGGGTTACAAGAGTAGATCTACCACGAGATCAAGGAGGCTAAACCCTAGAAGCTAGCCTATGGTATGATTGTTGTTCGTCCTATGGACTAAAGCCATCCGGTTTATATAGACACCGGAGAGGGCTAGGGTTACACAGAGTCGGTTACAATGGTAGGAGATCTACATATCCGTATCACCAAGCTTGCCTTCCATGCCAAGGAAAGTCCCATCCGGACACAGGACGAAGTCTTCAATCTTCTATCTTCATAGTCTTGGAGTCCGGCCGATGATGGTAGTTCGGCTATCCGGACACCCCCTAGTCCGGGACTCCCTCAGTAGCCCCTGAACCAGGCTTCAATGACGACGAGTCCGGCGCGCATATTGTCTTCGGCATTGCAAGGCGGGTTCCTCCTCCGAATAATTTATAGAAGATTGTGAACACTAGGATAGTGTCCGCCTCTGCAAAATAATTTCCACATACCACCATAGAGAGAATAATATTCACACAAGTTCAATCTGCTGACGTATTCCGTGGCGCGACGTCACACCACAACCAAGCCTTTATTTGAAACGTTTTTATCGTACCACTTTAGCGCGTTTAGCGATGCGGTTTCCTTGGCTCGTCCTGTCGAAGCAGAGATCGTGTTCCCCTTATTCCGAGATTCCCATCAATACGGACATGGGTAACCCAACCGCGCCCGTTGCCACGCCCCCTCCATCGAAGGCGGGTTCCAAATGGTCACGGGGACGGCTCTTGGTATTCTTCCTCTTTATAATGAGACCAAGGCCGTTTTTTATTCAATCTTCTATCGAATCCGCCCCTCTCCCTGAGTTCCAACACCCAGGGCTCCGAATTCAGGTACCTTCCATCCTCGACAATGTCCGGTCCTGATCTACGAGGCCGGTGGATGCCCTCCTCCGTCACGGAGGAGGACGTGCTAAAGCTGAGAGACGCCAGATATTTAACCTACGAGATTTCGCATAGGCTGCCTGCCCGAGGGCAAGTTATCCCAACTCCTGAGCCTGGCGAGATCGTCGTGTTCATGTCTCACTTCTGTCGGGGTTTAGGCTTCCCAACGGATCCCTTCATGAGGGGGCTCATGTTTTACTATGGGCTGGAATTCCACGACCTGGCTCCGGAGTCCATCCTCCATATCTCATCATTCATTGTCGTTTGTGAAGCCTTCCTCCGCACTACCCCTCACTTCGGCTTATGGCTCAAAACCTTCAACGTGGAGCCGAAGATGATTGAGGGGCGTCAGGCAGAGTGCGGCAGGGTGGTTATAAGCAAGAGGGCCGAAGCTCCATGGCCCAAGGGCTCTTTCCAAGAGGAGCTCGGCTTGTGGCAACAGGAGTGGTTTTATATCACCACTCCCCGGGGCAGCAGGCAGAAGACGCCGCCCGTCTTTCGCTCGGGCCCTCCACAGTAGCTGACGTCATGGGTCAACAAGGGGCGTGACTGGGGGGGTCGCCCAAAGACGTCCCCCTATTGCAGGACCGGATTCGAGTCCTCCAAGAAAGGGAGATCAATCTGGTCGCAGTGGTGCAGGTCATGTTGATCCGGCGCCTACTGCCCTGCAAACGTCGCCCCCTCCGCCTGTGGGAATTTAATCCGGAGGGGCCGCGAGCTCTTCAACACTTCATGGGTTTGACTCCCATGGAGATGTATAAACTGTTCTTCGGATTGCAAGAGACGCATCCGGAATTGACCAAGGACGCTGGCCTAAGCTGCAATCGCCCGGATACTCAAGTAAGTAGCCCTGTGTCCGGACACACCATCCATTTATTTATCATGAGCTTTCCTTTTAACCAGCTATCCCTGGACAGGAGTGGATAGCGCAAGCAAAACTGATACGGTGTCCGGCCCCCTCCCTGAGACCACACAGGATCACGTGTTAATCAAAATGTTGGAGGTTGCACCTTCAAATGAGGGACAAGGGGGGCACGGGGAAACTGTCACCTCTGCCAAGGAGGCGTTTAGTAAGGGAGGAATCGAGAGTCCCTCCTTCCAGGGTGAGAAGCGGAACAGTTCTGAAGACCTGGAGGCCAAGGCCTCAAAGCGGGGAAAGAAATCTGTACCGGAAGGTCCTGCGCCAGAAAGCGCCCCGACCGTACTGTCTCCTCGGAGGAATCAGCCCTCTAACGAGCCGTAAGTAAAAAGGGGGATTTTATAATTATTAGACACCCCTGCTTAATGTCTAAAGGTAACCGAAGTTTTTACCTTGTAGTTCGGATCTCAGCCCATCTCAGCACAGCTCATCTTCGGGAGACCTTCATCCGGAGATGATGGAGAGCGAAACGCCTCCATCTGCCGCCCCATCGCACGGGGCGGACGACCCTGAGGTGTCGTCTTGGAGGGTCTCCCCGAGTCCGGCGGGGCCGGAGAGTTCGGCACCCATTGGAGTACGGCCGGTGGAGCTGCATGATTTGCTTAATAGGGCGTCCATCTCAGAAGATCACCGCACATTAATGGGTAATGTGATTGAGAGGATCTCGTCCGCCGAAAGCGGGTTGTATGAGGCCGTCGGAAGTTTACTGACGGGATTTGAGGTACGCAAAAAATGACATACCTGTTGACAGTTTTGCACATGAAGTGCGCCCTGTATAGTAGCCCCTGAGACTTGGTATGCTATCGAAAACGGCAGCGTGCCTAGGATCATAATCTTAGTTATTAACTGTCGCCTTTCCTATACAGGTGGCGGAACGTTCGGTGACCAGCCGGACGGATGGATTCGCCGAGCTGAAGAAGCAACTCGACGCTGCAGAAGCGGACATCTCGCTGGTCAATTAACGACTTGATGAGTCACAAGGTATGTGATTGCACCGCGGTCGCTTAGTAAGGGAGCTGATGCCCATTCCTTACAAGTTGTATGCTTGATGCAGATGGTGCTGCTTTTGTGGAAGACCTTCGAGCAGAACTTGCTCGGGCCAAGGAGCAAGCCAAAAAAAGCGAGGCAGCTACCTTGAAGGCAGCGGAAGAGCTAGAAGCCGAGAAGTCTGCTCACTGCCGAAGCAGGGAGGAAATGGCCGGAATGGCCATGAAATTAAAAGTTGCTACCGACCGCCTGGAGGTTCTTGAAGGAGAACACCGAGCGGAGCAAGAGGACCTGAAGAAGGCCGATGCCGAAGCCAAGGATGCCCGTAGTGCGATGCGGGCTATGAAGGAGGAACTGCGTCAGGTCGGAGACATTGTGGCTGGAAAGCCCTTTATGCTGTGTAGGAAGTTCACAGATCCGAAGTGTGCTCAGCTGGGCCGATTGTATGGTGCGGAGGATCCTTATCTGGACTTGGCGGCGAGTGCGGCTGACGCAGTCGTGCACTTTCAAAGCCAGGAAGATCATGAAATGGAAGAGCTTTTCTGGTCTCAATTCCATAGTCTGGAGCATCCACTTCCGTTGAGTGATCGGCTGGTTGAGTGGGCTGAGCTGAATAGATTGTCCGGACTGGCCATGACGGATGTGGTAACTCATCTGTGGCCGAAAAGCCCCAAGCCGAAGAGTTATTTTGGCTTGTTGCAGCAATTCCTTGGGGCAGTGCCGCATATTAAGGCGATGAAGCGGTCGGCATGCATAGAAGGTGCGCGGATGGCTCTCGCCCATGGTAAAACATACTGGCGGAGATGGATGCCACCGCTGTTGCATCCCGGGGTTCGGACAAAAGCCGATTCCCCACCGAGCATTACTTTGAGGAAGTCCTGCAGGGCGCTCGTATAATAGAGTCGCAGTGCTCGAAAGATGTTATGTTTGAATGACATGTATGATTTCAAAGATCATGTTTATAATGCAATGACTTTTTATACTTGTGTGTTCAAGTATTGAACTATCTCCTGTGCGGCCGTATATGTATGTATAATCTGAAAGATGGCAGTCTTTGGCTTCAGCCCCCACGCACATGGTGCGGGGGTGTTTGCAAAAAGAAAAACGCTTTTTCACACTTAATCCAACGTCTTGGTCCTTTTAAGGAGGTGATAGCATAGCAAACTAGGCAACTGGACTATAATGCTTTATCACTTTCACTTAGCCATAGGAGCTCGAATGTGGGGCTACTATATAGCCCCGGATGGCACCGCACTTCTCCGAACTTGCGGCGCGTATGTGCCTGACCGGGAAGCGGTCCTTTGTCAAAGCGGAGGAATTCTAAACATTCCAATGGTCGATCGAGTGGTTGACCAGTCTCTCGCTATATCATGACAGTCAGTTTTCGGCTTTCTCTACTGAGGTGCTCTCCCGGCCGAACCGGGGCACAATTGCAGTAGTTCTCCTGGTGCCGCGTTAGCCGATGATACGGAACGTAAGGCAGCAAAACAAAGGAGCCGGGCAAACCCAACATTTAACCAAAGACATGATTCGGAGCTGATGCATATAAGGCCTAACTCGAGACGTCGAACACTCCCTGAGGTGTTCGGTCTTTATGATATCGGGCAGAATAAAGCCCTAATCCCCTAGTGTCCAGGTACAGGCGGGAACTTCTGACGCGGCCGATGCCAAAACGCCAGCCTCCTCCTCGGCTCTGGTAGGAAACCGGGGGATGTGTATCTACAAGAGACAGTGAGAAAGGTTTACGCAGGGTCTTAATCTGAAAAGAATCCTTGCAACGGGTCCCTACTGCACGTCTGCGCCTGTGTCTCCGTTGTGCTGTATCCTGGACGGGTGTAGCACGTGCTTCATCTGTAAAAGAGAAGGACTTAGTTTCTAAGAAATATCATGCAAATAGTGTATCAAAATAAAGTATAATTTGGAAGATGAAGAAAGTTGAGCTTTACTGGCTTTTGTCATTTATGCGCGCGGCCCCCTAAAAAAAGGGGTATGCGGCTGGGAAGCCCCTTACCGGACTCGTCTAACCATGTCCAAGGTCTAAATGACCTGTTTTTAGGGGCTTTGACCTGCAAGGTCGGAATAATGTGTGGCTGTCTAGGCAGCCGCACATTCTCCGTGGTCGAGAGACACCTGGAGTTTTAAGAATATGCCACGTGGACCGGGCATTTTTAAGCGTAAGAGACGCGTAATGCGGTATTGCATGAAAGCGCGCGAAAGCTGCACGCCCCAGTACTGCTTAAGGGCTACTGCTAAATGGGGCGATGGAGGATGAGCTTTTCGCGACGGAGGTTGTCGGATGAACCGAACACGACCCCTAGTGTAACAGAGCCTTTAAAATTGGCTAAAAAGGCCTGGCGTCACTCCTTTGAAGGAAGTGCTGCTATAGCGATTTTTGGTGGGTTCTATCCCTAGTCTGCGGACGGTGTCCTGGTATAGCAGGGGCGCACTGTGTGTTATCACGTGAAGTGAGTTCACTGTTTTGACTTCTAATGGGAAAGTCTTTTGGTTTCCGGAGCGCTGCTTTTGGGTTTCGTCACTTTCACTTGGTGTGTCGAGCCCCTTGTGTTCGGCGTTAAGTCGGCCGGACTGCTTGAAGACCCAACAATCTCTGTGGGTATCATTTGCAGGCTTCCCGGAGGTACCATGTATTTGGCACAGTCTGTCCAGAATCTTGTTTAGGTTGGATAGCTCGTCACTGTTGTCCTTGAGGGGCAGTGTTCTGTTGTTCAGCCGAGAGCTTTTGAATCCGGCGTTGACCGCCGTACTATTTGGGACATTTTCTCTATTCCGGCGCTGATCTTTTCTGCATCGTGATTTCCCATTTCCATCCTTGATTTCGGATGTACTCGGGTCGCTGGTGCTGCATCTAGCCAGCCAGCTGTCTTCCCCTGCGTAAAAGCGTGTCATGAGGCTTGTTAGTGCGGCCATTGTTCTTGGTTTTTCCTGGCCGAGGTGTCTGGCGAGCCATTCGTCTCGAACGTTGTGTTTAAAGGCTGCTAAGGCTTCAGCGTCCGGACAGTCGACTATTTGGTTCTTTCTAGTGAGGAACCTGTTCTAGAATTTGCGTGCTGATTCTCTGGGCTGTTGAGTTCTGTGACATAAATCGTCTGCATCCGGAGGCCGGACATAAGTCCCCTGAAAATTTGCTCGAAACGCATCCTCAAGCTCTTCCCAACTTCCAATCGTATTTTCTGGGAGGCTTTTAAGCCAATGTCGAGCCGGCCCTTTGAGCTTGAGGGGTAGGTATTTTATGGCATGGAGATCGTCTCCTCTTGCCATGTGTATGTGTAGGATATAGTCCTCAATCCAGACTCCGGGGTCTGTTGTTCTGTCGTATGCCTCTATGTTTATGGGTTTAAATCCCGTTGGAAATCCATAATCCAGTACCTCGTCGGTAAAACATAGTGGGTGTGCGGCACCCCTGTATTTGGGTGTGCCGTTGTCTTCAAATGCTCGGCTGGTTGTGTTACTTCCTGGAGTCTTCTTTTTTGGCCCATAGATAGACCTGGACGGGTTATCCTTTTTCTAAAGATCTTTATGCTGATCATGTGCCGGCTTGTGTGTGGCGCCCCGTGTTGCTCTTGGCATGTCATCTGGTCGTCTATCCGGCCAGGCGGCCCCTTTCTTTTTTGACTGCGGGGGCTCGAAGGCCTCCTCGTCAAATTCGGGCAACAACTTGCGCTTCGGGTAGCTCTTTGTCTGGTGACTAGTGCCATATTTATCTGCGGTGTTGAGTACTTTGCTCCATCTTATTCTGAGTGTGTCTTCCGCTGTTTTGAGCTTCCGCTTTTTCTTCTTCAAACTTCTTGCAGTGGCGACGAGCCTGTTATGGAGATTCGTATGCTCTGGTGATGTGAGATCATCTTCGCCGGGGATGGGTTGCTTGTCCGGTTCATGTCCGGCTGGCTGCTTGTTGACGTGTGCGTCGTCCACTGCTTCGCCCTACTCTAGGGCCGGGTCCATATGGGTACCGTTTTTGTCGATGCCGGTCTTCGGGCGGCGCTTGCGTCACCGCTTTGTTTGTCTGTTGGGGGAGTTGTCCTTCGCCACGTCCCGTTTTTCCTCATTGTTGCTTCCTTTTGGTGTGTCCACCATGCATACATTGTGGGATGGGGTGGCTTTCCTGCGCCCGTTAGGCGCTGGTTCTTGGTCGTCTCTGGCATCGTCGTCCATACCGTTGATGTCCTCAGAGTCGTAATCTAGCATGTCGGTTAGGTCGTCGACAGTGGCTACCAAGTGGGTGGTGGGTGGGCTCTGAATTTCTTCGTCGTCCGCATTCCAACCGTCCTGGCCGCAGTCCGGCTAGGCCTCTCCTAATAACGAGAGGTACTTTAGCGAACTCAAGATGTCGCCAAAAGGTGAGTGTTGAAAGATGTCCGCCGCAGTGAACTCCATGATCGGCGCCCAATCGGATTCGACTGGAGGGGGCGCGGGAGGTCCGGAGTCCGGCAAGGAGTCCGACACCTCGGAGTCACGAGCTTCATGGGGGACAAGATCGGTGTTCGGCTCTATCGCCGTAGAGGTTGCAGCCCCCGAGGTGGTGTCTAGCCATCCATCCTTGGTCTGCGCAGCCAGCTCCGAGTCAAAGATCGGAGCGGGTTCGAGTGCGGCCTCCAGGGTACTATCCGGCTACAGAGCTAAATCATGCCCATCGTGATAGTTCGGCATGCTCGGCTGTGGCTTGAATCCGTCGAGGATCAAGTCCCCGCGGATGTCAGCCGTGAAGTCCAAACTTCCAAATCTGACCTGACGGCCAGGGGCGTAGCTTTCGATCTGCTCTAGATGGCTAAGCGAATTAGCTCGCAGTGCAAAGCCGCCGAATACGAAGATCTGTCCGGGGAGGAAGGTCTCCCCCTGGACTGCGTTGATGATGATCGAAGAAGCCATCGAGCCTATCGGTGACGACACAGAGGAACTCTCAATGAAAGCACCAATGTCGGTGTCAAAACCGACGGATCTCGGGTAGGGGGTCCCGAACTGTGCGTCTAGGCGAATGGTAACAGGAGACGAGGGACACGATGTTTTTACCCAGGTTCGGGCCCTCTTGATGGAGGTAAAACCCTACGTCCTGCTTGATTAATATTGATGATGTGGGTTACAAGAGTAGATCTACCACGAGATCAAGCAGGCTAAACCCTAGAAGCTAGCCTATGGTATGATTGTTGTTCGTCCTATGGACTAAAGCCATCCGGTTTATATAGACACCGGAGAGGGCTAGGGTTACACAGAGTCGGTTACAATGGTAGGAGATCTACATATCCGTATCGCCAAGCTTGCCTTCCACACCAAGGAAAGTCCCATCCGGACACGGGACGAAGTCTTCAATCTTCTATATCTTCATAGTCTTGGAGTCCGGCCGATGATGGTAGTTCGGCTATCCGGACACCCCCTAGTCCGGGACTCCCTCAATCCTCAAGATGCTAGGAAGTAGTCGAGTCATCACGGTGCCTTGCAAAGAGAGAGACGCAGTGTGTTCTTTGGAGCGTGCTTTTCAAGCCGCGTCAATTGAAGACCCAGATCACAGGAGCGGAAGGCTTCCCGAGGCAGTCCCTAAGAAGAAGAGGACATCGCCTGGTCAGAACCCTCGGGAGGCAGGCCCCTCAGAGTCCGTGCCCGTTCCAGGGGCGCCTCCTTCTGTCTCATAGGAAGGCACGTCCGGCGCCCTCCTCAAGCAAGGCTCGGGGGCTCTCTCCTGGAGGGCCATCGACTTTGCTAAGATCACGAGGGAGGCGCTCGGGCACCACTTGGAGGCGTGTAACAAAGCACAGTTTCCTCAGGAAGGAGCAAGGCAAGGTGGGCCAAACCCTCAGGAGTTCGTCAGTGAGATCATTCAGGAGCTGCAGGAGTCAAGAGTCATGAGTGGCAGCCGCCGCTTACCCGCCGTAGCTCCCCATCCGGGCGAGGATGGTGGGCTGCGCGTCTGCATCGACATACCAGGGCTCAACCGAGCCGCCTCTCAGGAGCGCCTCTGGCCCTCATGCGTGGGACGCTGCGAAGGTCCACCCCACAGCTATGTTTGCATGCCTTACGGCTTGCCGAACGCGGCTGTTGTGCACCAGCGCCTCATGAGGTGCATCCTGGAGGCTCAGGCGGCCAGGCACTCCACAGTCCTGGCAGAGATGGAGATGGTCCGCGAGGAGCCACCAGCGCCTCCGGAGCCTCCCGAGGCTCCTGGGCCTGGGGGCTCGTAAAGATCGGCTTCCGCAGCGCACGACGTCCGCTACTTCAGCATCCCTTCATCTTCAACATCATTAGGTGACATCCTTCGAGTTTCGTTTTTCAGCTGGGAGCGCCCTCAGGGCTGCATCATTCCCAGGCCGCGTGGGTCCGTCCCTGCGGCATGCATCCCTTTTGTTCATCTTGTTAACTTGCTTTGTTGGGGGCGCCTCTCGGGCTGCATTATCCCCAAGCCACTCGGGCCAGACCTAGTGGCATGTATCCCTCTCGCACTTATTCGGGTCGTGCGTTTGACCCGACATGATCATTACTTGATACTTGTGGCGGCACCCTTCTTCCTTCATGCCGGCAGCTTGAACGTTAAAGGGGGGGTACCTGAGCATCGCGACTCATGGACTCTTACTGGCTCTCCAGCCCTCACCTCCTGGCCTTGTCCACGGCATCGCGACCTGGCACACCAGCGATGGCTGAGCTCGCTCAAGGGCCGGGACCCGAGGACGTAGAGCGTCGGCATCTAACCAAATTTGCAGGAGCACATTACAAGTAAAGGCCCAGAGCCAGGGGCAACCCGCCTTGAGGTAGGGCCCCGTGAGTCCCGTGCTGGCTCACGGGTGCCCAGATACACCTCGGCAAGCCCTACCGTGCCAGCCACGTGTCAGGGCGGGGCTGTACACGCCCCGGGGGCTCCTCTCAGAGGGGAGCCCCCTCCCACACACCAGTGGAAGCACCATGCCCCATGCTGGCTGACGACACTGCCGAGGAGCGGCTATGACCGTACACATACGAAAGCGCTATGCTCCGCGCTGGTGATAAACAACTGAGGGTGGCCCTCGGCTGCATCAACCTCAGGGAGCCCAGAGCTTAGTGTCCGGCCTCATCGTAACGCCTCCCCTCAGGAGTGCCGCGCGAGGGGGATGGGCATGGGAGCTACGCCTGGGTCACGCCTAGACGTACGCCACCCAGCCAAGCCCCTCGGGCCTGGTTCATCGCACGTCTCTCCTCGAGTGGAGCCAAGGTATGAAGGCCGTTTGAACGTCAAGGGAGACTCCAGAGCATCGCGACTCAGGAGCCTAACTGGTCACGTAGCCCCTCACCCCTTAGTTCTGAAAGGCTAACGGTGGTTGAGGTATGTGCGGGGCCAGGCTGTGCCGACGTAGAACGTTAAATCTGCTCATACATCTCCCCTCCCTACTTGCTATTCGCGCGTCAAGGGGGACTCCTGAGCATCGCGACTCAGGAGCCTAACTGGTCACGTAGCCCCTCACTCCTTGGTCCCGTCCTGGTTTCCGATCAGGGCTAACGGCAGCTGAGGTATGCGCGGGGCCGGGCTCTGCCGACGTAGAACACAAGCAAGTAGGAAGGAACAACGCAAATCTCAAGGAATTCAAAAGCAAATATTACAGTCCATAGATTGTTTTCACAACGCCAAACACAAGTTTAAACGCCTCCACGAGGCATGATGCATGTTGCAGGAGCTGAAAGCAGGACAGGAGCCGCGAAGGGGTCACTTTCCGACAGCGCCATCGCTGGCGGCGGAGCTGCGCTGGGTGGTTTCGCCTCGTGGAGCCTTGAGATCGGCAGCACCTCGCCTTGGCTTTGTGCTGAAGGCACGGAACCTCGCCAGTAGAGCCTCCGCTCGACCCTTCACAGCTTCAGCAGCAGCAGCGGCAAGCTCGCCACTCACAGGCTCCAGCAGGCTGTCAAGGTCAACGTTGGGGTCGCGAAGGTAGACATGGGTAAAGACGCGCGTCAGCGCCGCAGAAGAAAGGACATGTGCCTCAGCCTCAGCCGTGGGGCCAAGATCGATGGCAACATCTTCAAGGGCACGGACCAAGAAGGGAAGCAACTTGGTGGGGCCGTCCTTGGCACCGGCCAGCGGACTCTCCAGGCCGCTGTCATAAAGCGTCTTCAGCAAGGCGCGAGCTTTCTCCTCTAGCTTCGCAAAGGCCACGTGGTCCTCGGCCAGGACCCGTGCCTTGCCGTCCAGCTCGATCTTCCTCGCCTCCAATGCCTGCTGCAGCATATCTAAGCGTCCATGGCGCTCATCAAGCTCGGCTTTTCCCGGTCCTTGGCGGCTGTCTCACGAGCCTTCATCTCTGCTTCCTTCTCCTGGCAGTCACAGGCCTCCTTGGCGAGCTGGTCGTGAAGGCCTTGCAGCTTGCTCTCCAGTGCCTTGCAGCAACCCCGAACATCCGCAACCTCCCCCAAGGCGGCGTCGCGAGCGGCCTTGGCCTGAAGGATGGCCCGCTTTTCCTTGTTGCAGGCCGTCGTGGCCTCAACCAGCACCGCTCGAATTGAAGCATCAAAGCAGACCCAGCCGGAGGCCAGCTCCAAGCGCCCGGCCACTAGGCGAGGGTCGGCGCCCTGGAGATCCCCTCGCAGCCGGTCCAACTCAGCAGGCACGATCCAGGACAGTAGACAGAGTCGGAGAAATGGCAGTTGGCGGAGTAGGAGGAGAAGACGACAGCGAGATCACGGCACCATGAGTGGGGACATCCTGCACCCCGATGACTGCGACGGTAGCGTCAGGCAAAGGCGCCTCGAGAGTCGCTTGGGCCACGGGGGCTGAGCTTGCCCCAGCACACCCCGCCTGGCCTCGCGAGGATGACCGGGTAGGAGAAGCCTGGGCCTTGCCGCACCCTTCTCCTGTGGGTGGAAGTGCTGCCCCGGACGAAGCCTCAGGGGCCCCCTTCAGCTTTTTCGCTGCAGGCGCCGACCTAGCCAAGGAATATGAACGTCAAGCCTCAACAACAGAATGAGAAGGAAAACGAGAATCAAGCACTTACTGGTCATCGACCGCGGACTCAAGCAACCTCCGGCCGAACTTGAAGCCCGAGAGCCGGCTGCTGGGGTCAATCTTAGGAGCCTCAGGAGCAGGAGGTGCGTCTGCAGATCGCCTCGGAGCCGGAGTAGGCACGCGGAGAACCAGCCCCGACCTGTCCTTCTTCGGGATCAGGGGTGAGCTCTCACCGCCTCGCTCGTCGCCATCCTCGTCGTCGTCCGGCATAAGGCGAAGAGCGCGGGACCTGGGCCGAGGGAGGGGCTCTCTCGACTCCCCGTCGGTCGCCTCGGAGTCGGGCTCCTCTTCCTGCCCATCTTCTTCATCCTCTCTGCTGGAGTCGCTGGAGGACACGTTCACCGTCGTCCGGGCCGCCAGGTCCTCAGGAACCACCGCGGGCACCGGCCCGTCCCCGTTGAAAGCAGGCATGGAGTTCACCACCTACTCCCAATCATCCTGAAGGAACAGGGGTACAGGAGCACCCTCCAGTCTCGCCACATCTCCCCCAACCAAAGATTGGAGGACCGCGTCCAGATCTTTGTCGGCCAAGACTATGGGGCTCGGGCGAAGCCTCCACTGCGGGAGCGAGTGTTCCCGAAGCGGAGCCACCCGGTGCTCCAGGAACTCCCTCAGGAGCGACGCCTCGGTCAGCTTCGCCGTCGCCATGTTGCCCGGCCACAGGTCCACGTCCATCCTCTCTAGCACTGGCTTCGCGCGGGGATCGACGAGCTCCGCACGGGACCAAGCGTCGATGGCCTCAGGCTGCCTCGTGGGCAGGATCAGCCGGGGGTGGATGCGCCCAGCATCCACCATGACCCACTTGCTCCAGAAGCCTTCAATCCTCTTCCCGGGCTTCGAGATAGCATTGGAACTGGAGTACGCAATGAAGCTCGCGCATGCAGTGATGGGGCCGCGAGAAACCCGGAGGTAAAAGTAATGGCACGACAAGGCCACTGAGGGCTTTACCCCAACATGAGCCTCGCAGTAGTAGGCAAAAATCGCAAAGAGAAGAACAAAGTTGGTATGGAGGTGTAGAGCTTGCAGGTTGTAATGGCGGAGAACAGAAAAGAAGAACTCGAAAAAGGGGGGCACCAGTCCGGCGGCGATGGCGCTCACGAAGAGCGGGTATAATGTGCTTCCTTGGTGCTCGGGAAAGGCGGAGCCAACCTTGACCACCGTCGCCCCGTCGTTGCCTTGCGCCGCCATCATCTGGCGCGTCTGGGCAAGGTTCTTCTCCGACACGTTCGGAGAATCCAAAGCGGGCGAGTACCGAGCTCCGGCCGGGGTCTAGCGAGGCGCCATGCCTTCCTAGGACGCAAGGTTGGAGTAGATCTAAGGATTTCGGAAGCGAGAAGGATGAGAGCGAGAAAGGGGATCTGGGCAATGACCGGAGAAGGCAAAGGAGGTAAGCCTGGCTGGGTACTGCTCACTTGTCAATCCATGCAGTTGCCGTGGCGTCGTGGGGAAGCAGGGTCGCCCACGTCCAATCAACCGCCATGTGGCGCCCAAGGCCACAGGCTGTTGGGGCCCGCGGTGCTTCGCACTTGCCCCTTCGCTTCTCTGCTAAGCCAAGTCCAGGCGCGCCTTGGGCCCGGGGGCTACTGTCGGCGTTCTGGGAATGGGGGTACCCAGACTTGCCTGCCTGCGGCCTGCGGCGTGGCTCAAGGAGTGGCCCAGTACGGTCCATCTTCATCAACACAAAGCTCAAGACCCTCGCGGGGCGGGCGGCAGGAAGCTTCCTCAGACACGGCCTCGTCAGGCTGGCTCGCGAGGAGGCGGAGAGATCAAGGCGGGGTACCTCACGAGGTGCCCGTGATGCAAGCCATGACGACCAAAGCCAGGCGGACGCCAGGCAGGCGCCGGCCTGCGCAGAGTCCTTGTTTCCTCTTTGGTGCAAAGGGAGCAAGCGCAGGCAAGAGTATCAAGAAAAGGCAACCATTTCGGTGCAACAAGACCAAGACCAGCAGAACGGCAGGATGGAGGTCATCGTGGAGCCCATGCCGGCGTCACCGCCAGAGTCTTTGGCAGGCGAGGACCGACTTTAGTCAGGATAAGTGTACTAGATGTTCCCCTTCAAAATGGCCAATTGTTGGCGCCCTTCCCGCTCAATATTTGGGAAGAGGACCAGGGCCTTGCTCTATAAATAGGACTAGCCACCACAAGAGTAGGGGGCATCTAGAGAGCGAAACAAGGAGAGAGAAACCTTAGCCAGATCCACCACCACAAGAACTCCTCCCCTCGCGAGGTAGTTCTTCCTTGTATTGTTCATCATCAGCCCTTGAGGCAATCCACCACACCACAAATTAGAGTAGGGTATTACACCACAATGGTGGCCTGAACTAGTATAAACCTCGTGTCCCTTGTGTTGTTCTTCATGTAGTTTAGATCCTTGCGAGGCGGCGAGACGTAGGTAGGTAGGGGGTTTGATCTTCGCGTGCACCCCAGAGTTTGAACCTAGAGGGTCTGCCGGAACACGAAATCTGACACATGCGTCCTACCTCGAAAACATTATTCTTTAACTCTCTACCAACATAAGCATTAAAACTTTCTTGTCTAGCCATAAAGTCATCAAATTCATCTAAGCAAGGGCTGCGAAATTTAGTAGAGGGGATTTCAACTTTATCATATCTATAGAGAGAATTTACCTTTACTACCTATGTCGGGTTATCA
This sequence comes from Triticum aestivum, assembly GCF_018294505.1. NCBI lineage: Eukaryota > Viridiplantae > Streptophyta > Magnoliopsida > Poales > Poaceae > Triticum > Triticum aestivum. Next base: position 466,427,159 of record NC_057807.1, on the reverse strand, counting down.
AGACAATGTGGTTCTTCAACATGCGGTATATTAAGACCATGTATTTCTTCAATAGGTGGTAAATTCTTAACATCTCCAGCTTTAATACCTTTTTCTTTCATTGATTTCTTTGCCTTGCATATCTTCAGGACTGAGAAATAAAACACCTCTCTTCTTTGGAGTGGGTTTAGGAATAGGCTCAGGAGTTGGTTCAATTGGTTCAGGGATTGCTTCAGGAATTGGCTCAGGAAGAGTCCAATTATTTTCATCAGTCAGCATATTATTCAAAAGTAGTTCAGCTTCGTCGACTGTTCTTTCCTTGAAAACACAACCAGCACAACTATCCAAGTAGTCCTTGGAAGCATCAGTTAGTCCATTATAAAAGATATCAAGTATTTCATTTTTCTTGAGAGGATGATCAGGCAAAGCATTAAGTAACCGGAGAAGCCTCCCCCAAGCTTGTTGGAGACTCTCTTCTTTGATTTGCACAAAATTATATATTTCCCGCAAGGCAGCTTGTTTCTTATGAGCAGGGAAATATTTAGCAGAGAAGTAATAAATCATATCATGGGGACTACGCACACAACCAGGAGCAGGAGAATATACCAAGTCTTAGCATCACCCTTTAACGAGAACGGAAATATCTAAAGGATATAAAAATAGCGAGATCTTTCATCATGAGTAAACAGGGTAGCTATATCATTCAACTTGGTAAGATGTGCCACAACAGTTTCAGATTCAAGGCCATAAAAAGGATCAGATTCAACTAGAGTAATAATCTCAGGATCAACAGAGAATTCATAATCCTTATCAGTAACACAGATAGGTGAAGTAGCAAAAGTAGGATCAGATTTCATTCTAGCATTAAGAGATTGCTGCTTCTATTTAGCTAATAATTTCTTAAGATCATATCTATCATTGCAAGCAAAGATAGCTCTAGCAACTTCATTCATAACATAACCCTCAGGAACAACAGGCAATACATAATCATTGGGAGAATTTTCATCATCACTATCATCAATAATAGCATCTTCAATATTTTCATTCCCCCTAACTCTAGCAAGTTATTCATCAAGAAATTCACCTAATGGCAAAGTAGTATCACGCACAAAAGTAGTTTCATCATGTATAGAAGAAGTGGCATCATCAATAACATGCGACATATCAGAATTCGTAGCAGTGGCAGGTTTAGGTGTCGCAAGCTTACTAATGATGGAAGGAGAATCTAGTGCAAATCTAGATGGCAGTTCCTTACCTCCCCTCGTAGTTGAGGGCAAAATCTTGGTTCTATCGTCTTTCAAGTTCTTCATAGTGATCAACAGATATAAATCTCAAGTGACTCAGAGAATAGAGCTATGCTCCCCGGCAACGGCGCCAAAAATTAGTCTTGATAACCCACAAGTGTAGGGGATCGGAACAGCTTTCAAGGGTAAAGTATTCAACCCAAATTTATTGATTCGACACAAGGGGAGCCAAACAATATTCTTGAGTATTAGCAGTTGAGTTTTCAATTCAACCACACCTGGATAACTTAGTATCTACAGCAAAGTATTTAGTAGCAAAGTAGTATGATAATAAAGGTAACGGTGGCAAAACTAAAGATAATAGTTTTGGGTTTTTGTAATAGTTGTAATAGTAGCAACAGAAAAGTAAATAAGCGAAGAACAATATGTGAAAAGCTCGTAGGCAATGGATCAGTGATGGATAATTATGCCGGATGCGATTCCTCATGTAATAGCTATAACATAGGGTGACACAGAACTAGCTCCAGTTAATCAATGTAATGTAGGCATGTATTCCGTAAATAGTCATACGTGCTTATGGACAAGAACTTGCATGACATCTTTTGTCCTACCCTCCCGTGGCAGCGGGGTCCTAGTGGAAACTAAGGGATATTAAGGCCTTCGTTTAATAGAGAACCGGAATAAAGCTTTAACACATAGTGAATACATGAACTCCTCAAACTACGGTCATCACCGAGAAGTATCCTGATTTTTGTCACTTCGGGGTTGTCGGATCATTTAAAACAAAACAGAGGCTGGGCAACTCGCTTCCAGGGAGCTCCCCCGATGGCATCCTTTGTTGGCCGTTCGATCAGTGTTGACCAGGTATTTTTTCGCGCGTTGGCCGTTCGATCGTCGCTGGAATTATGCGCACTTATTTTTATCGATCGGTAGATCATGGCGAGGGATGACGTGTGGGCCGACGCTGTGGCCACTTGGATCGAAACGGCTAGGTGTTGCTTTTCCTGGTGCGGGGGCGCGAGGCAGCCTCTCCTGCCGCGCCGTGTGCGAGCGCACACGTCATGGGCGCAGCAAGCACAAACCCAACCCCCAATCCATAGCCGCCACACCCTCCCTCCTCCTATTTCCTCCCTCGTCTGCCGCCGCCACGCCCTCCCTCCTCGTCGCCCTGTCTCTGCCCAGCTTTGCCGCCTCCCACGCGCTCGTCCTCTCACCTCCCATGGAGGGGAGGGGTGAGGATGTTGGGAAAGGAGGAAGCCGGAGATGAGGAGGTCGATGCAGGGGACGCCATGGATGGTCGGGGCGCTGGCTCCTCCTTTCCCCATGCCACGGCTGCCCAGATCCGGCGATCCCCTCCCACTCCGGCATCCAGGTTCGTTGACTCGATCTCTCAATCACCCCATCGCCGCGCTGCACACCGTCGTCAAGGACCAAGCCGCCGCCGCCATAGTGTCCTCCTCCCCGGTGGTCGCGGGTGCCCTGCCCGCCAAGCTGCCATTCTTATCTTTCTGGAGGCAATCTGGTAGTGCTGAGCGCACGGTGATGCTGTCACGGTATCCCCCTCCCCGGTGCTCTTAGATCCAGTAGTAGCTCAACGCAGGAAAGCCGGTTGTGCTCGATCTGCTCGCCTCCTTCGGCTCGCAGGCTCAGCAAGTAGCAACAACATTAGCTTTATTTCTCCCACTCCCCTCCCCCCTCTCCCTCCTATAGATTTCTCTCTAATGGCAACTCCTATGGGTTCGGTGTATCATAGCTTTTTTTTCTTTCTTCCAGCTGAAGCCTGCTCTCATTATGCCTGCCACCTCTCTATGAGATCAGTAGGTTTGATCGCCTTGTCTGCAATTTGGCTGATTCCAGTTAGTATTCTTGTTCTTTATGGGAGATACGAGTTTGGATGTAGCTCACTGGCCAGGAGAACCTGCGATGCCAGCAGACCAATCTAGATCTGCACGTGTTGAATATGCAAACAGTTATGTAGTATGTGCAGTTTACTTGCTCTGTTTTTATGGGGATTTTGGAATTTTCCATACATGCATTGCATGACCCAGATCCGTTCTGTGATTTCCATTGTCTATTTACTGGTGACCCAAGTGTGTCTTATTTCCATCTTTCTTTGTCTTGATATAGCTGAAGGTCAACTGCTAGCCCATCCGTGCAATTCACTAATTTAATTATGCCTGCTTGCTCGAAGTCTATTTTATAGATGGCCGGCATATTATCGTGGGAGGTGTTTAACTGTTTTCTCTGGAATAAACTGAAAGCTGATTATTGTGAAAATGCATCATACCGTGCTGATTTAAAATAATATTGGTACGCATCATCAGTTTTTGGCATATGCTTTTGAGTTATATATCGCCATGCCAAGTTGCCAACTAACTGATACATGGTTATGGTTGAGGAATAATGTTGAGCAGTACAAGGTTACACCATCACAGTTCAAACACATCTTTTTTGGTTGATAGTTTTTGAGATAGCTTACTGCTTATGCCCAATGGGAGTTTAATTGAGCATCTTTAATATTCTAAGAATCACACCGGCGCAGCACGCTTAGGTTGTTTCCAGATCTCATGTTTGTCTAAGTCACCAAGTTAACCCACAAGAATTTGTTTACTTTCTTGGCTATTGTGGTTAAAGGCATCCTTTTATTAGAGCTATATATAGTTTTTGGACATGTTCCAGTTTGGTTATTTTTTTATGGATTTTGAATATGTTTCAATTTGATCACTTTTGAGACTCAGTTAGAACAGATAATTTTTGTTTCTTTACCATATAGTTCCTAATTAGAAAAGCCCCATCTGCAGGTTGGAGGCATTGGCGTGAAGGTGTCGTGAGTTATTTGCAAGGGCATTGTTCTGACGTGCTCCTCCATGTCTCCTGCGAGTTCTTGGTGTGGCGATCATGGCTCCAGATAGCATAAAATGTATGCATTGGAGGTGGTAGCATTGCTAAAGATCTACATATTGTAGCAGTAGTTTTTACTGTGAAACATAAGCTCTTTTTACAGTGCAATTATTAAATTGTAGTAGTAGTTTTTCTTGCAGCTTGTAGTAGTAGTTTTTCTTGTCAAAATCGGTCCTTTCTCTGTACTTGTTGATCTTTTTAGTCTGAATTTTCCAGCCAATTCAGGATTTTTGTTTTGCAACATTATGGATGATGCATGTCTTTTATATTGGCTTGGATTGCAAGCTCTTCTTTAAATTGGTGACACATATGACCTACAGCGTTGAATCAGTTGTATTTTTGGTTGAATTTCAAATCAAAAGTCTTGAATTACAGTTTCAGTTCTTTCTACTTAGCTTGGCAATCAGTTAACTATCCAAGTACAGCTTACTGAATGACATGTGTTGTCATGAATGAAAGCTGGTCCAGTCCAACTTGTCATTTTTTTATTGGGTCTAAAATTTGACTGAACCTGAACTGAAGTTTAGCTCAGCCTCATTTGACAAATAGATACACACACAACGCAGAATATATATACGTTCTTGAATGACATACTATATATATACCTTCATCCACACTGTCTGATTACCAGTGCTTTCTGTTGTTGTCAGCGACATCATGGGTGTCGGTGCAGAATGACGGAGGAGCGGGAGAAGCAGGAGCTGCTCGGACGCGCTAGCGCCAGTGAGATCTTCCAGCATGCGCCGACGGACAAGCCGGCATTCACGCTGGCCCAGATCAAGGAGGCAATCCCGCCTCACTACTTTCAGTGCTCGTTGATCAAGTCCTTCTCCTATGTGGTCTATGACCTCGTCACCAGCGCGTCCCTCCTGTACGCCGGGTTGGTCTGGATCCCAGCACTCTCGAGCATGCAATAGTTGGGCGCCTGTCCGCTCTACTGGGTGCCTCATTTTGATTTTCTTACCTTGGTGGGTTTGTATTCAGAAAATTAATTTGCCTATTTTTGCTTTTTAATCTGTGTTGGGAGAAAGATGTTCCTCATTGTTGAGAAAATGTTTATTGTATGGACCATACAAGGTTCTTTCTCCAAATGTTATTGTGTGGTGCAACTATGATCTATTTTCCTTGTGCAGAGGTCTGTGACGAGGCAGACAGGTGGCGGGCGGCAACAATAGGGGTTGGCGGATGCTCCGAGACCAATAGCCTACTTAGTGGTATGCCTCCCTGTTCGTTTTTTGGTGTTTCCTCAAGATTGGTGTCGTGCAGTTCTGAGTTGTTTTGTGTGTGCGTGTGTTGTGTGATGCAGATGGGAAGGAGGATCTGACAAGTTAACCCCCCACAATTGTGTTGTTGGAGAACTTCTGCGAGCTCAGTAAAATAATGAATCTTCATCTCCGATGTTTTCTCTCGAAAATGGAGCGCGGATCGCAGGAGCAAGGAGCTGGTCGAGTGTAGTGAACAAACAATCAACGCGGCACATTTGGAAGTTGTGAGAGCTGTGAATGGCACCGGTCTTGTCATACTAATGAGCAGGAGCACCGGCCACATTACTCTTCATGCCACTCTAAGCAGTCGGCTGCTACTTGAGATTGATTTCCATGTTTAAGGAAAGGGAGACCGGATTGAGTTCCTGTATATGCAAGAAGAAGGGGCATTGTCGTGGTTGTTGCTGAAGGTGTTGGTCAGGAGCTGATTACCGGGACTGATGACAAGAACGAAGAGCAAGATGAGTATGTCAACATGTTGTTCCTTAACGTTGGCCTTCTTCTATAAAGTTCACATGCAACTCTCCTTCATGGTTAGAAAAAACTAATTTAAACGTTTTCTTTCTTTGATGGTTACTCATTTCTCTTACCATTGTTGTATCAAAACAATTTTATTTTCGCTGATGGCCGCTTGGGCTCATTTTCGAAGAGAATGAGATGTGGAATAAACTACTCTAAAATGGTTGGTTCCCTTCAAACAATTTATTAGCTAACTAATTTTGGTTGCTGTTGCACATGATACAATTGTGCTCTGTTGTTGCCATCTTGCATTTCATGTGAGCTTAAACAGACAATCAATTAAACTTTTACTAAGTTCTTATTGTATGTATTTGCTCAAACAGTTACTGAAAAAATGCAAATATTTTTAGCAAGTACATGGTTTTAAATGGGACTCGGTGTCGTTTAGCGCAATGGGCAGTGTTATACAAATATAATTTTTTGGTGCAAGGTTATACATTTTTTTCAAACTTGGATTTCACAATGTGAAAGACATTTTCAAAAGAGTATGGTTTAATATATGGGCTTTCTACAACGAGTATTGAAGTCCTTGCAAAATGAAACTATTTTCATCGACAACATGGCTTTGGCGGGTCTCTGCGCCATTTGGCGCAACGGGCGAGAAATTGCACCAGTCGGCGGCTGAGGAACCGCCTTTGTCACCCAGCTGAGGAACCGGGAAAGAAAGGAAGGGGATAGATAGTCTCCGCTGGATCCGCCCCCTGCCGCTTCATATTCAGCACCTCACGGGCCACAAACATCGCTCTACGTGGGCTGGGCTAAATAACATATGGGCTATCCTAATACCTCTTGATCCCTATATCTCTGTATATGCACAACAAAGACATGTTTTTTTCTTAGGTTTCTTATCTTTTTGCCTCTTTTTTGCAGGAAAAAGATGCACGACCAGGTTTCTCATCATGATAACCATGTTCTCAAACTTGCTAAAAAAATACAACCATGCCAACTTTACTCCCTCATCATAGTGGCCATATTTTCAAACTGAACATATTCATATTATGCAAAGTTTTCCTTTTCCCAAACTATCATTTAACAACGTAATTAACTTGTTTAAAAAATAGCATGATTTAGTTGAAGATTCTTGCAGCATGAAACTATTTTCATCGACAACATGACTTCAGCAGGTCTCTGTGCCATTTGGCACAACGGGTCAACTAGTAACACATAATAGGTGACTATAGACTTGCAAGATAGGATCAAGAACACACATATATTCATGAAAATATAATAGGTTCAGATCTGAAATCATGGCACTCGGGCCCTAGTGACAAGCATTAAGCATAGCAAAGTCATAGCAACATCAATCTCAGAACATCATGGATAGTAGGGATCAAACCCTAACAAAACTAACTTGATTACATTGTAAATCTCATCCAACCCATCACCGTCCAGCAAGCCTACGATGGAATTACTCACGCACGGCGGTGAGCATCATGAAATTGGTGATGGAGGATGGTTGATGATGACGATGGCAACGAATCCCCCTCTCCGGAGCCCCGAACGGACTCCAGATCATCCCTCCCGAGAGAGATTAGGGCTTGGCGTCGGCTCCGTGTCGTAAAACACGATAAAACTTTCTCTCTGATTTTTTTCTCCCCGAACGTGAATATATGGAGTTGGAGTTGAGGTCGGTGGAGGTCCAGGGGGCCCACGAGATAGGGGGCGCGCCTCCTGTCTCGTGGACAGGGTGTGGGCCCGCTGGTGTATTTCTTTCGCCCAGAAATTCTTATTAATTCCAAAAAGTGCCTCCGTGGATTTTCAGGACATTCCGAGAACTTTTCTTTTCTACACATAAAACAACATCATGGCAGCTCTGCTGAAAACAGCATCAGTCCGGGTTAGTTTCATTCAAATTATGCAAGTTAGAGTCCAAAACAAGGGCAAAAGTGTTTGGAAAAGTAGATACGTTGGAGACGTATCAACAGTCAGTTTGGCTTTTTTACTGAGTCGGGCTTTGGCACTGCAAGTAACAAACAACAGGTTAATATGGTAAACCGGTACAAGAAAGCAAAACTAACATAACTATACTTACCCAGGGACGATCTTGGGGGGAGGCATCTGTGTGGTTGATGAGTCGCCAGAGGATGAATTGGAAGTTCCCTGATAATTCGAAGCAGATGGATTAAGAGGGTATCGGAAGCAACCCGCCAAGGGATAAGATTTATTAGAAGAACAAGAGACCTCTGCATGGCGTTTCCGAACAGGTGTGTCTGGTAAACCGGAGGAGGTAACATGTTGGCCACTATGCCGGGTTGTGCGACGAGCTTCATGTTGCTGTGTTTTCATAGAAAAGTGTGGATCCAAATGAGCAAGGGGATGTGAACGTTTTACTTTCTGGACTGCGCGGTGAAGTTTTTGTATTGGCACATGATCTGAATCGAAGGAAAGGGAGATTACCTCTACATGGTCGGCGCGACTGGCTTCCGCGTCATCCTGATAATGATCATTGTCAATAAGATGTACGAAAAATGAACCAAGGGAGTCAAGTTCTACCTCTAGTTCTGAGTCATCAACATCTTCGGACGGATCAGAGGACTCGGCGGTTTTCTTCTTTGCTGGCCTCTTTGTGACCTTGGTCTTGTTACGAGGCGCTCTCGCCGGTTTGTCTTGCGGTTTTGCCATCTTGTCTTGAGCTTTTCTCTTCTGGAACGGATCTTTGTCCTGCAAGGATAAACAAAAGGCTATCAGAAAATGTTAAGAGGGAGACGGATTAAAAGCAGAAGGATAAATTCTTACAGCTGGCGGTTTGTTGGGGGCATAAAAGGGACGCAGCCCAGTCTTGCTGCACTCATATATCGGTTCATCTAACATCTTTTTGACAGACTCAGTGATCTCGTCGTCAGTCATTTGTATTTCAGTGTGCCGTTGAGGATCCTTGACATCCCCAGTATATTCACACATTAATCCAGTGTGACGGCTTAAGGGCAAGATACCCCATGAAACCCAACAACCGACAAGGTCGATACCGGTTAAACCATTTGCCATAAGAGCATGGAGTTTAGAAATATGTGGTGCATATGTCGATCGTTCTCTGGCAGTAAGCCGTTGAGGCAGTTGATGTTCAATGCTGAGCCGATAAGCACGATAACCCGACAGAGGATTTTCATCATCAGGAGCAGTGTTCCGGCAGTAGAACCATGTCTGATTCCAGTCCTTGGGGTGGATGTGATGTTTGGCATGAGGAAAATTGACTTCTTTCCTTTTTTGAATCGACACCCCGGCAAGTTCAGTATTGGGGCCGTCGGTAAATTCAGTACGGCGGTTCAAGTGGAAGAAGTCTCTAAAAAGTTCAACAGTCGGTACTTCTTGGAGATAAACTTCACAAAACACTTGGAAATTGCAAATGTTGGACACAGAGTTCGATCCAATGTCTTGAGGGAGGAGTTGGAAGTTGGCAAGTACATCACGGAAAAATTTCGATCCGGGAGGGCTAAACCCTCGGTCCAGATGCTGCATAAACACAACTACTTCTCCATCTTGAGGTTCAGGAGGATTTTCAGTCCCAAGTACTCTCCAATGGATGATCTCTTTCTTGGCTAAAGAGCCAGTCACAACATACCCAGTAAGTTGTCCTTCTATAATCCGGGAGGGAACCCAATTGCAAGAGGAGAATTGTTTGGCCATTTTTTATGACAAACTGTAAAGGAAATTCAAATGTCGGTTTACGGTTCAAGCTTGATATGCATAAACCGGTGTCAAACCGGGGGATTTAGTCAGAGCATGTGTGCAAGTTAAACCGGATGCTGATATTTAAGTAAAGATGACGGTTTACATGAGGGATAATGGTACCTAGCAGATTATCATTTTCTGTCGGTGTTCTGGGAACAGGGGTCCCTAGACTTGCCTGCCTGCGGCCTATGGCGTGGCTCAAGTGGTGGCCCACTGCAGCCCAGCTTCATCAGCTCAAGCTCAAGACCCTCGCGAGGGGCCAAGCCTCGCGGGGCGGATGACGGGAAGCTTCCTCAGGCGTAGCCTTGTCAGGCAGGCTCGCGAGGAGCCCATGACGCAAGCCATGACGATCGAAACCAGGCGGGCGCCAGGCGGGCGCCGGCCTGCGCAGTGTCCTTGTTTCCCCTTTGGTGCAAAGAGGGCAAGCACAGGCCAAGACATCAGGCAAATGTTACCGTTTCGGTGCAACAAGACCAAGACCAGAGGAACGGCCGGAAGGAGGTCACCGTGGAGCCCAGGACGGCGTCATCATCAGAGTCTTTGGCAGTCGAAGACCAACTTTAGTCAGGATAAGTGTACTAGATGTTCCCCTTCAAAATGGCCAATTGTTGGCGCCCTTCCCGCTCATTATTTGGGAAGAGGCCCAAGGCCTTCCTCTATAAATAGGACTAGCCACCGCAGTTGGAAGGCAGCCAGAAATCGGGTAGGCATCCAAGAAGCGAATAAACTCTCCCAGGCAGTTCATCGCACCAGCTCAGGAACAGTCCCTCGCGAGGCTGTTCTCCCCTTATACTGTTCATCATCAGCCCCTGAGGCAATCCACACACCACAAACTAGAGTAGGGTATTACACCACAATGGTGGCCCGAACTAGTATAAATCATGCGTCTCTTGTGTTGTTCTCCATGTTGTCTAGATCCTTTGCAAGGCAACGAGACACAAGCTGGTAGGGGAAAGATCTTCGTGCGCACCCCAAAGTTCGAACCTCAAGGGTCTGCCGGAACCCGAAATCCGACATTAGGAACGCCAGGTAGGGGTGCGCCGGAATCCTTCTTCCGCCGCCTCGCGTTCCGTCGCCTCGCCATCCTGATGTCGAGCGACCCGACCACCAACGCCAACCGCTGGGCGGCATGGCCCGCCCACGCCATGCCGCTGGCCCAGGGCGACCTCAACCTTGCGCCTCAGGCAGCTCGCGCTCCGCAGGGTGCTGCGGGGCGCGAGCGAGGCGGCCAAACGCCGCTTGCCCTCACACCACGGCAGGTGCAGTCAGCAGCAAGAGCCTCAAGCCACACCGCGGCGACAGCACCGCACACCCAATGGGAGCAGGCAAACTCCAGGGCCGCGCTCAAGGTGGCCCGATAGCTGCTACGGTGCCGGCTACTGGAGGGCGGCCGCGACGTGTTGTTAGAGCGAGTAGCCGAGCTCCTAGATGCTGCCACCTCGGGAGCACCTCCTTTCTGCATCCAGCTGCCACCCCAGGTCCAGGGTGGACCATATGGCGGCCCCATACATTCCCACGCAACTCCGAGCGGACTCAAGGACCTGCTCAACGCCAACTCGGCCGTAAGCACCGGGCGACAAGTCGCGCTGGCCCCATCTCCTGCCGGCGAAGGAGTGCACGCCGGGGCCCTTGGCCTTGGCAGGCCGCCATGCCACCACACTCAAGACAGCGCTCCAAGTCGGGATGCATGGCGCATAGGGCACTATGGCGAGGATCATGGAGCGGTGGCCCCAGAAGCTTATGTGCCCCGTATGGTGGATCAAGAGTGCGCATTGGAAGAAGACCATGGCTCATTCCTCGGGACGGGCTGGAGCAAGGAGATACCAGAAGCGGAGCTCTTTCAAGAACCCTAAGAGGGCCTCGACGACCGTGCCGGTGGCGGCAACTATCGGGTACCACTAATTCCTCAGGAGCAAACTTATGCTAACCATGGGTCGCAGGAGGTATAGGTCACCGCAGCAGATGGCTGCCCCAATCCTGCAGCCTCTTACCCCTCAGGAGGAGGGCACCGGGGGCTGCAGGAGAGGGGCCGAGATCCGGGTTCATCCCTGCGGCGCTCGGCGCAAGGTGTTCTCAGGAGGTAGGCCCTCTGCCGGGAGGTGCCTCAGGGCCTGCCCCCGGCAGAGGACCCGTGGTCGTTAGGGGAACCGCTGGCGACCGCTCTACCCCATTGGCGTCGTCCTTGGTCTCCGGCCGCCGTCAATGGCGGTAGGGTGTGGCACAAGGCGGGGCCCTCGTCTGGCGATATGAAGCAAGGTCGGTACCTGTGAGGAAGGCCGAGTGCCTGTGAAGCTCGCCGCCCGTGACACTCTCACGTAATAATGAGTGGGGCTTAATACGCCCCGAAGTCTCCGGAGAGCCGCCCTCGGGCCTCGGGGGCTCCCGCCCATGCCCAGTGGCAGCACTTAGCTCCACGCTGGTGAGAAGACGTCCAAGACTAGACTAGGTGTCGGACGCGGCTTTTTGCCTTTTACCTTTTTCTCTGTTGTCAAGGTTCTTCGATTCGAATTTAAGTTGGATTTGAGCTTGCGACTTGCGTGTGTTTGGGGAAGGGGTGTTTAGTCTCATTCGAGCAAATCTCTCATGTTTTGGTTTCGGCTTTGCATCCAGAGACGGGGTCATCTGCCTCCCCTCGCGAGCACCTCGCGAGTCGGTCCAAGCACGTCTACAATCTGTACCACTGTCGCCGTACCCTCTCAGGAGGTTCTCTCCGCACGATCAATGGGTTCACCCAGAAGGCACTTGAGGTGCTGCGTCCCCCGCAGGCTCGCTCGGGACCCGTCCGGGTCATAAGGTAAACAAGTCGGTTGCCCCATCACGAGGTCGGAAGCTCAGCACAAGCCCGCACGCGGTGTTACGTTTACAAGGATACTGATTGCAAACCTTTACATGAGGGGCTCCCCCTCCCAAAATGCTCTTACAATCTTCAGGGCCGAGCCCGAACCTTTTTCATATAGGATAAACAGTGGCGACCTACGGTCAATCGGATAAATCACTCGCCACGTCTTGTGGAGCGCCTCCGGAGGCGTCGCTGGCGTCACTAACATCGTCAACACCCCCGCCATCACCTTCGTCAACACCAGGCTCGTTCACAACACCACCTTCATTGGCGGCCACGATCACGCCATCGTCATCAGATGTGAAGGCCCTGACGAGGGCATCCACGTTGTCCTCCACCCAATGCGCCAAATTGCCCCGGATGGCCACATGCACCGGTGCGATGGCGGCGTCGAAGTCAAAGTGGGGATCCCTGTCCTGAAGATAGCTGAAGACACGGGAGAAGGCGCGCCCAAGCAAGGCTCGGCTCCTCTACTCGACAAGCCAGCGGGCCTTGCCAGAGCGGGCCTCCAGCCGTGTCACCACGTCCATGAAGAACTGGAGGTTGCCAGCATAGTTGATCACACGAGGCTCAACAACAGCCTCCTTGCAAATGTTGCGCAGGGCCGCATTGGCCCTTCCCTGAGCGTCCGGAGCATGGGGGCATGCTCATGCTCCAGGGTCTGCCGCTGACGGATCTCGTCCTCGTTCCGCCGCGCAACGGCCTCGGCGCCATCAACCCTCTGTTGGAGAAGAAGCAGCTTGGCACGAGAAGAAGCCAGCTCGGCCTGCGCTGCGCCAAGGGCGGCTGCGGAGGAATCCGCTCTCCGCGTCATTTCATCCAGCTTGGTCCTGAGGGCAGCGGTCGTGCCCCCAGCTTCGCCCCCGATCAGCTCCAGCCTCTCTTCGTATTCGCGCTCAAGACTCGAGCAAGCTTCCGCCACGCGGCGGTCAACCTCTTCTTGGAATCGGGCTTCCTGCGCTCCTACATCATCCTCCGCCTGAGTCACCAGGCGCTCCCTCGTCTCCAATCGCTCGAGGTCAAGGGTGTGCTCAGCGGCCTCCAGCGTCAGCGCCTTCTCACGCTTCTGGAGCTCCGCCTGGTCGACGGCAGCCTCCTTCAGTGACACAAGGGCTGCCTAACACAGCTCCACTTGCTGTTGTATAGAGTTGCTACAGGCTTGGAGCTCCCACGCGCGCTCCTCTGCAGCCTTGCATCGCAGGTCTGCTTCCCGAGCCTCCTCGACGGCTTGGGAACAGGCCTCCCACGAGGCCGCCAGTGATGCTTCGGCCTTCGCATTGTCGAGGTTACGCTGGTGACGTGCAAGGGCGACGTCTACCTTCAGCTTGTGCCTCTCCTCAGCGAGGCACAGGCCTTCAGCCTCAAGTCGCGCATCCTCGCCAGCAAGATCCACGCCGAGCTGGCTCACTGCATCAGCCGCCCTCTGAAGAAACTCTTGGCGAAGGGCGCAGCGCTCCCGAGCGCACCCAAGCACGTCTCCCATGTCATCCTCTGCCACTAGCAAACGCGGAGGTCCCTGAGGCGGCGTGCCCCCTTCCAGTGAGAGGATGGGGGCTGGCGCCCCAGCAACCGCCGGATGGACCTCGCCAGGAATCCAGCCTGGCGCCGGTCCATTCCCAGAGGAGAACCTCAGGACCGACCTCAGCCAGTCACCATCCACGATCAGGGGAGGAGCGCGGGGAAAACTAGCTGTGCCCCAGGAGAGCTCGTGAAGGGAGGACAGCAGGCATGCAAGCTCGAGGTGCCCCGCGGGACGGATCACTTCCCCAACCGGCCCAGCGGTGGGGGCGTTGCTTGAGCTCGGCGCGCCCAAGGTTAGCGGCGAAGACAAATCTTGGAGGAATGACTCCTTGGCCGTCTCCGCGAATTCGACAGGAAGAGCCCTGAAAGGCTGCGATCAGCTACAGGAACAGTAAGGTAAAGGAGCAAAGAGAGAATATAACTTACTCATCCGTGGTGAAGTACTTCCTGCGCCTCAACAAGCGGAAAGGGCGATCATCGCCACCCAAGGCCTCCTTCCTCTTGCGGAGAGCCTCGAAGTCCACGCGGAACCGGCCTAGACGCTGGGCGCAAGGATCGGCCTATGGCGTGGAGGAGGCGTCAAGGTGATCGGCGCGAGGGGAACCAGCCTGGGGGATGCCACCAAGCGCCGCCTCATGAGGGACGGCTGGGGCCTTGGAAGCCCCAGCCTCAGGAGCTGCAGGCAGTGGCTCCTCGCCTACCGCTGCTCCAGGATGGGCTTCAGGGGATGCCTCCTTCGGGGCTCCGTGAGGCGTCAGCGCCTTGACATCGACCCCCTCAGCTCCCAGTGGCTCTCGTTTCCCCGCTCCATCGCCTGAGGCAGGACCACCGTGGGCGACCGGAAGAGCAACCACAACGACCGGGTTCTCGCGGGGCCCCGTGAGGCCAGCCGGGCGAAGCCCCCATCTCCGCGGCAGGGGACTGGCCGCTTCTTCGACGGAAGAGGGTCGGGACCCTCTCGGGGGGCCTTTCCCTTCTCTTCTGCGGAGAACCGGCGGATAGGTGTCATCGGCGTAATGTGGAGCAAGGGCGAAAAAGAAGAAGAAAAGGAGTAGCAAGAAGGGATGGACTGGAAGTGCTCGCATTGTTCCATACTTATAGTCGGAGAAGGCCAACCGACGGCCACCACGATCGCAGGTAATCATGACCCATTTTTGCATGCAGGGACTTGTCAAGTCATGCGGTTGCCGAGGCGTCATGGGGAAGCAGGGACGCCTACGTCCAATCAACCGCCATGCGGTGCCCAAGGCCGCAGGCTGTTGGGGGCACGCGGCGCTTCGCACTTGCCCCTTCGCTTCTCTGATAAGCCAAGTCCGGGCGTGCCTTGGGCCTGGGGGCTACTGTCGGTGTTCTGGGAACGGGGGTCCCCAAACTTGCATGCCTGCGGCGTGGCTCAAGTGGGGGCCCAGTGCAGCCCAGCTTCATTAGCTCAAGCTCAAGACCCTCTCGAGGGGCCAAGCCTCGCGGGGCGGACGACGGGAAGCTTCCTCAGGCGCAGCCTCGTCAAGCAGGCTCGCGAGGAGGCAGAGAGATCAAGGCATGACACATCCCGAGGAGCCCGTGACGCAAGCCATGACGATTGAGACCAGGCGGGCACCGGCCTGCGCAGTGTCCTTGTTTCCCCTTTGGTGCAAAGGGGGCAAGCACAGGCCAAGGCATAAGGCAAAGGTTACAGTTTTGGTGCAACAAGACCAAGACCAGAGGAACGGCCGGAAGGAGGTCACCGTGGAGCCCAGGACGGCGTCATCATCAGAGTCTTTGGCAGTCGAAGACCAACTTTAGTCAGGATTAGTGTACTAGATGTTCCCCTTCAAAATGGCCAATTGTTGGCGCCCTTCCCGCTCGTTATATGGGAAGAGGCCCAAGGCCTTCCTCTATAAATAGGACTAGCCACCACAATGGGAAGGCAGCCAGAAATCGGGTAGGCATCCAAGAAGCGACTGAACTCTCCCAGGCAGTTCATCGCACCAGCTCAGGAACAGTCCCTCGCGAGGTTGTTCTCCCCTTGTACTGTTCATCATCAGCCCCTGAGGCAATCCACACACCACAAACTAGAGTAGGGTATTACACCACAATGGTGGCCCGAACTAGTATAAATCATGTGTCTCTTGTGTTGTTCTTCGTGTAGTCTAGATCCTTTGCAAGGCGACGAGACACGAGCTAGTAGGGGAAAGATCTTCGTGCGCACCCCAGATTTCAAACCTCACGGGTCTGCCGGAACCCAAAATCCGACATTTTCTAAAGATTAAACCGCCTACAGTGGTATGGAAGAAGATAGATTTGAAAATTGCTAAGTGCTATGCAAACAGGTTTCACAAGCCAAGATTATCATTATGGATCTAGCGCACTTCAGGAAAAGGAAAAATATCAAGGATCTAAAATGGCAACAGCAGCATAGCAAAGGTTCATATGGGATCTGTTCATGAAAGAGGGGATATTATGGCGAGGCAAAACAAAACTACAGCTTCGGCCGCAAAGGAAAGATGTCATGTTTGTCTAGATTTGATGAGACAGTAAGGGAAAGCAAACAAACAATGATGAACACGGATGAACACTGTCGAAGGTAACCCTAATGCAGATCTATGGTTGTAGAAGGAAGGCTTGCCGGCTTCACAGGAGCAGCGGAGAAGTACTATAGTTCTCTGGAACGATCAGGTTGATGCAGCGGCCAGTGGCGGTGCGGAGTTTGAAAGTCGAGGGCGGCGGCGGAGCTTGAGTTCTTCGGGGTCGCGAGTAAGAAGAAAGAGATGAAGAGGTAAGAGGGAGAATGGAAAGGACCCCCGGTTGTAATTATAAGGACAAAGGGATAAAAGACAGGCGTGGAAATCGAGGAGCCTAAAATGGTGAATGGGACACAGTTGTCGCCTTGATCTTCGGAGATCAGTTAATAAAAGGGAAATCTTTATGAGTTTTTTATGCAGATGATGTCACGGCGGTTTACGGTGATTTCAGAAGATGATGTCATGGCGGTTTACAAGGTTAACATAAAGATGTTCCAATCAGAATTACTCTAAGTTGAAGATTGACATGAACAGGTTCAAATCAATTTGGGGCCTAATGTTGGGGATATGACTACTGGGTGTAAACCGCCCAGGAGGGCCCGGATTACACTCACAAAGAGTCTTGTATAAGATCCCATGAAGATGAAGGATATGGCGCTTTAACTATGGAGGCTTAGAGGCCCAGAGCCCAATGGCGGATTAGGGCCCATAGTAGTAAACCGTCATAGATGTGTGATTTGTATTGTAAGTTAGGGAAAGGAAGAAACCGAGCCAGATACTTGTATGAGACGGCCTCGGGATTCTATAGACCGGCCAGGGCGTCAATCTATGTATATAAAGGGACGACCTGGAGGCGGTTCAGGGACAAGAAACAACAACTCGAGAGATAGGTCAAGCGGATTCGCTCCCTGCTCATCGAGAGAAATCAATCCCACAAAAACTGGATCGTAGGCTTTTACCTTCACCACAAGGGGCCGAACCAGTACAAACTCCCCGCGTCCTTTGTCCGGTTTAACCCCTTTTTGCTAATCTCGTTGCGATGGCTCCATGACTAAGTCCTCTCGCTGGGACATCTGACATGTTAATTCCACGACACTTACCATATGGTTGGATAACACCGATGGTACTGAAGAAGTTTAGCTCTACATTGCTCTTGGTTGTACCTTTTGCCTATATCGTTGTACTTACATTTATAGCTACTTGGTTATGTAGCATCACTCTTCATCTTATCTTAAATATTCTCCATTTTTTCCTATATTATCACATCCACATTTACTCTTAACAAAATGTAGAATAAAGGCAATGCTTATGAAGAAGATTATGTGGTAAACTTCTTGAATTGCCCCCATCAGCATGGACAAGGGCTTTATAGAGCCTGTCTTCACCAATAATGTAAGTTTGTCCTTCTCAATCCTTCAAACTTTGTTGCGTATATTTGGTTAGGCATGACTGCAACAGCTGTTTATTTTTGGTGTTCGCATCAAATTGCATGTTTAAAGTTTATTATGTAGTTCTTAAACAAAAGTTTGTCCTTCTCAATTTAAGTTTTCAATTGTACAACCAAGTTCCTTCTTCATACCATGTAAATTAAACTATATAGAGCAAGTGATTTTTTTACTGCATGTATGCTTCTGTTCTTGATCCGTAATCCAGTGGTGTGGTGAACCTACCCACTACAACACAATGTCATATTCTGCAATGTCTTAACTACGAACAATATCATATCACTCTACTATTATATAAATCGTCTCTTTATTTGCCAATTTGAAATGGGATAAATTGACAACACACTAACCATTGATACTTATGAGTTCTTGATCTGTAATTCAGTGGTGTCGTGAAGCTACCAACTCGTTCACAATGTCATTTCCTGCCATGTCTTGACCTGAACAATACCATATTGTGTTAATGCTATTTTAAGATATGTCACTTTATTCGTTAGTAATAAATGTGATGAATTATCAGCACTGATACTTGTATGTGCAAAACCTATCATCTGTTTGCTTGTTTATCTTTCAGAGTGAGGAGGATATAAGTGTCAAACAAGCACAGTCTCATCAGCTCGCTCAGCTGCTTGCGCTGCAGCTCCCGAGCAGGGCTAACCTTTCTTGAACTCTATTGAAGTGCTGTCGGTTTTGTATATTATTTTGTCGGTGTGTTTATTTTCACTGGTGGCGATCTTTGATGCCCAGTGTATGTAATCTGTTGTCTGCTTGTGCTTTATCATCATAGTGGCGAACTTTGATGCCCAGTGGATGTAATATGCCATAATTTCTTTATTGTATAGTCTAGGTTTTCTCTTATTCATGATGCTGAAGTTATTTTACTATATATATCATGTCTTCGCAGTAAACCGGCTAAACCGTAAAATTACGGTACATAATCGGGCCGTCATGCAAATCACTATGTATGATCTGCAGCATGGGCCCCGTCATCTTGGTCCGTTAACAGGCCTAAATGTAAACTGGCCCACTAGTAGATTCGGGCCGTTAATAGGACGAGTAAACCGCCAACCCTATTTTCGCAAGAAAACTCAATAGGCTTTTAGGAGGCTGAAAAGTAGGTTGGGCCTGAAACGTGTCGAATAGCTCACGGGACGGCAGCAGGCCGAAATAGACCCCGGCCCATGATTGTGCCAATCACATCACGGGCCGTTAACATGCCAAAATTGTGTCGGTCCTTGGTTGGCCCAATCAGATTATCGGCTGTGAGCAGGCCGGATGCAAACCGGGCTGTAGTTAGGCCCAACTATACGACGAGCTTTTAACAGGCCGAAAAAAATATATATATATAGGGCCAAATGTTAAACGGGCCTTTAACAGGCCGAAACTAATATCAGGCTGAATTACTAAATGGGCCTTTAGCAAGTGGGCCCAAAAGCGTAGCGTCCAGTTGATGGGCTGAATCTGATATGGGCCATAATTTAGCCCAAAGCCTCTTAATGGGCCGGATCTGATCTGAGCCGTAATTTGGCCCAGAACGTGGTAAGCTTTTAATGGGCCGGATCTCATATGGGCCTTTATTACGCCCGGAACGTGGCAGGATGTTAATAGACCGGATCACATATGGGCCAACATTTGGCCCAAAACATGGCAGCCTGTTAATGTGTCGGCCGACTAGTGTCCTCAAAATCTTGTGGGCCTTTAGCTGGGCCGGCCCATTATGGTCGGTGAAATCTTTTGGGCCTTTAGCTGGGCCGGCCCATTATGGTTGGCGAAATCTTGTGGGCCGCTAGCTGGGCCGGCCCATTATGGTCCGCAAAATCTTGTGGTCCTTTAGCTGGGCTAGCACATTATGGTCCAAAAATCTTGTGTGCCTTTAGTTGGGCCAGCCCATTTAATCTTTATGGGCCACTTTTGGGCCGGTCCATCACTACAAAAAAAATACACTTCCGTGATGATACGTGTTTGTCACAGTAGGTCGCGTTTTTTGTCATGCATGTACATCCATGACAAATTTATGACAGAATCAAGATAGTCATACCTGTGCTGTCGTAGAAGTGTTCCATGACATTACCAAAATTATCATCACGGAGGTGTCCACTTCCATGACGATAAATCGCGTGTCACAGAAGTGTTTTCGTCAAGGGTGACTGACACGTGGCATCCACCGTAATGGAACGTTGTTAAGCTATCGGGTCGGGTTTTGGATCCGTTAACCCGTTAACAGCCCCGACCAATGGGGATTTTCCACGTGTAAAATCATCATTGGCTGGAGGAAACACGTGTCGGCTCATCGTTGGGACAGATGTCATCCACTCATTGGACAGAAGGCGCCTATGATACGTCGACAAGTGGCACGGCCAATCAAGTATAAATGGGCCGGCCCAACTAAAGGCCCACAAGATTTTGCGGCCCTTAATGGGTTAGCCCAGTTAAAGGCCCACGAGATTTTGCGGACTATAATGGGCTAGCCCAGCTAAAGGCCCATAAGATTTCGCGGGCCATAATAGGCCGGCCCAGGTAAAGGCCCACAAGATTTTTGTGTGCCATAATGGGCCGGCCCAGGTAAAGGCCCACAAAATTCTTGCGGATCATAATGGGTCGGCCCAGCTAAAGGCCCACGAGATTGCGCCGACATTAATGGGCCGGCCCAGCTTTAGGCCCACAGGATTTTGAGGACCCTAGTAGGCCGACCCATTAACTGGCTGCCATGTTTTGGGCCAAATGCCGGCCCATAATTGACCCGGTCCATTAATGGCCTGCCACGTTCCGGGCTTAATAATGGCCCATATAAGATCCGGCCCATTAAAAGTCTCCCACTTTCTGGGCCAAATCACGGCCCAGATCAGGTCCGGCCCTTTAAGAGGCTTTGGGCCCAATTATGGCCCATATCAGATTCGGCCCGTTGACTGGACGCTATGCTTTTGGCCCCACTTGCTAAAGGCCCATTTAGTAATTCGGCCTGATATTAGTTTCGGCATGTTAAGGGCCCATTTAACATTTCATCCCTATATTAATTTCGGCCTGTTAAAAGCCCGTCATATAGTTGGGCCTAACTACGGCCCAGTTAGCATCCGGCCTACTCGCAGCCGATATCTGATTGGGACAAACAAGGACCGAGACAACTTTGGCTTATTAAAAGCCTGCCGGCCCGTGAGCTATTCGGCACGTTTCAGGCCCAGCCTACTTCTCAGCCTCCTAAAAGCCCATTGAGTTTTCTTGCGAAAAGAGGGTCGGGGGTTACTCGGCCTATTAAAGGCCCGAATCTACTAGTGGGCCAGTTTGACGGGGCCCATGATGCAGATCATACATCGTGATTGCATGACGGTCCGATTATGTACCGTAATTTTACGGTTTGGCCGGTTTAATGCGAAGACAGGACATATATACAGTAAAATAACTGCAGCATCGTGAATAAGAAAAAACCTAGACTGTACAATAAAGAAATTACGGCATATTACATCCACTGGGCATCAAAGTTCGCCACTATGATAATAAAGCACAAGCAGATAGCAGATTACATACACTGGGCATCAACGATCGCCACCAGTGCAAATAAACACGCCGACAAAATAATATACAAAACCGACAGCACTTCAATAGAGTTCAAGAAAAGTTAGCCCTGCCGAGGAGCTGCAGCGCAAGCAGCTAAGCAAGATGATGAGACTGCGCTTGTTCAACACTTATATCTTCCTCACTCTGAAAGATAAACAAGCAGACAGATGACAAGTTTCACACATAAAAGTATCAGTGCTGACAATTCATCACATTTCTTACTGACAAATAAAGTGACACAGTTTAAAATTGCATTAACACAATATGGTATTGTTCAGGTTAAGATATGGCAGGAAATAACATTGTGAAGGAGTTGGCAGCTTCACGACACCACTGGATTACAGATCAAGAACTCATAAGTATCAATGGTTAGTGTGTTGTCAATTTATCCCATTTCAGATTGGCAAATAAAGAGACGGTTTAAATAATAGTAGAATGGTATGGCATTGTTCATAGTTAAGACATTGCAGAATATGACATTGTGCTGTAGTGGGTAGGTTCACCACACCACTTGATTACGGATGAAGAACAGAAGCATACATGCAGTGCAAAAGAAGATCACTTGCTCTGAATAGTTTAATTTACATGGTATGAAGAAGGAACTTGGTTGTACAACTGAAATATTAAATTGAGAAGGACAAACTTTTGTTGATGAACTACATAATAAACTTTAAAAATGCAATTTGATGCAAACACCAAAAATAAACAGTTGTTGCAGTCATGCCTAACCAAATATACACAACAAAGTTTGAAGGCTTGAGAAGGACAAACTTACATCACTGGTGAAGACAGGCTCTATAAAGCCCTTGTCCATGCTGATGGCGGGGGGCAATTCAAGAAGTTTAGCACAGAATCTTCTTCATAAGCATTGCCTTTATTCTACATTTTGTCAAGAGTAAATATAGATGTGATAATATACGAAAAAATGGAGAATATTTAAGATAATATGAAGAGTGATGCTACATAACCAAGTAGCTATAAATGTATGTGCAGCGATACAGGCAAAAGGCACAGCCAAGAGCAATGCACAACTAAACTTCTTCAGTACCAACCTTATGGTAAGAGTAAATATAGATATGATGTGTAGAAAATGGAGGGTAAAGGAAAATAAGCTGCAGAGTGATGGTACATGAACAACTACATGTCAATATAAGTACACTGATAAAGGACAGCATGTACTTACAAGAACAATGCAGAGCTAAAAAAATTCATTGGCATTGGATATATTCTACACTAATGTAACCATTCATACAGATCAGATAATTTGGAGCGAACAATTGATAAGCAAGCTATCATGCATACGATTGTCACATAATGAACCAGGTATGTATGCAAGTACAGTGATACAGGACAACAGGTACTAACAAGAGCAAAGCAGCGGGCAGCATATTTGCGATATCCTGTCGTTCTTTTCAAACCGGAATTTCTTCTTCAAGCTGATTTCCTGCAAAAAAGATCCGTAAGGCAGATGCGGAAAAGTAGAAGTTCAAATTGTCATGTGATTTCATAGACAGTACCTCATCCTAGGAACGAGACCAGTGCATAACAAGGTATTTCCATTCAATGGCTTCTAAATTTAGCACAGGAGACTTCACCGGAAAATCGTTTATAGACTTTCCATCAAAGTGTGATTTCCTCAGGTAACACCGATACTGCTGCAATGCTTCCTTGAAAAGCACAAGCAAGCTTTGCTCGTCAGGACTATCCAGATTGACCCTCGCCTAGTTACAACAATGTAATGTAAATCATTGATGTGTTCGATCAGCAGAAAACAGGAAAATAATAACCATGAATAATAGCACTTACATGTAAGTTGGACAGGAAGATGTGAAAATGGTGTTTGTCTTCACTATAATCTTCCCATGATGGGAATATATGCACGTAGTCCCTAACAACATTGAAAGCATTGTATTTTAAACTGGGAATAAATGGAATGGGGTTCCAATCTGCAGGAATTGGTCGCCTCTGCAGTTGGGATAGGTCTTCGGCCGGTGGACTTGCTGTACTTTTTGCTGGAGTGGGTATTTTCTATGGTGCGGCTGGTGCTATGGCAAATGAAATTGGTATACCTTTTGCTGGAGTGTGGATTCTGATATTCACTATAATTCTTGCTGTCATTGCAGTGTTCCACAATATTCTTCTGATGCGCGGATTCTGATATTCACTATAATTGCGTATAATATCTGAGAACCATGAAAACATATATAGTTGTGAGATTATCTTTGTAATGCAGATGATATTCTAATATAGGGGCGCCCCTGTAAACACTTATGTGCTATCACTGGATTCTAATGAGAGAGCTCATGTGTCCTGTAATATCGTGTGTGCATTTATATAATCTGGCACAAGTACACAAAAAAATAGGCTCCAGAAGTAAGGATAGCTGGCAGATGATAGGTTCATAATATACTGTATAGAGAGTTTATTGCCAAACCATGATAACAAGAGCACACGGCAACTAGGCAGATCATAGTGTACATAATAGGGGTACACCATAACCACGATATATAAATCGGGAAAGTGGAACTGGCTTGAAAATACGGTGTTGTATTGCTGCTAGTAATTGAAAGCATATCGATCACATACAGGCCAGCACTATCGAACATGGTAAAGAAGAGCAAGCAGATTTTGGATAATAAAATGTTGGTTGCGCAGTGCCCACACATGATGAACCAGAGCGCATTAAGAATGCAACTCCCAGCTGTGTCTCGACCATTTCAGGCGGTTGGATGAAGATCCTACGTCTCCTAAACCTTCTTCTTCCTCGTCTCTGATTCTTCCCATACAGAACACCGCACGGGCCGCCGGTCGAACCACCGGCCCCCACCGCCTGTGTTCCTCCGCCACCCCCACCCCCCACCCGCATCGAGTTTTCTTCATTCAGCGAGGCCCCACAACCACCCGAGCCCCTTGGATCGCACCGCGAACTCCGGCGAGCTCTGAAAACTCGACTGACCCAATTTTGAAATTTAGTCTACTGTGATTTAACTAGTGTGGAATATAAAAGGGGAAAACCATAAGCATTGGGAGTATAGTGTTGAGCGTGCCATGGCGGATCTGAAGGTGCAAACCGGACAAAGGCAACTTTGCAACCAAGACAAGAAATCAGAGTAAAGCAGTGGCGATCTATTTTCTTGCTGCGATAAATAAGTTGAGCAGATACGAAAGAGTACCGCCTCTGGTGCGGCGCCGTGTACGCATCTGCTGAGAATTTGACGGTGCTGCGGTAGCGATGGCTGTCGGTGGCGTGGAAGCAGATCTAGGAGGGTAGACGGTGGCGGCAGGGTGCGGTGGATGAGACAGTCGTAGGAGCGGCGCCGGCAAGGTGGACGATGGCGGGGATGAAGCGAGAGGACGGGATGCAAGGATCCCGGTCCGAAGGCATGGATGAGAGAGGTCGATCTCTTGTAATGGACGGCGGTGTCGGGGTATCAGCTCCGGCATGGTGGAGGAGGACGGCGGTGGATGGGGTGGCGGACGGCGGCGGACGGAGGAGGGTGGGGTGGAGAGGGTGTTTTGGCGCCCACGGAGTACGAATGGGGAAAAGGGAGGTAGATAGGAAGGGGGGAACCATGTATTCAGGGCGCGCTTGTCTCAAATGCGAGGAAATTTACAAACTTAGCCCCCGCTTCAAATTTCTACTACATCACATCAACATTAGTCGGTTGGGGATAGGACGGTAATCTCGCATACACCGAATATTTGCTGACGAGAGTTTGTTTTTGGCGCCCACCGTGTATGAATATGAATCGGGGAGGGAGTCGATTTAGGCCGAGGGCACACTGTGTTTTGGAGCCCACCGTGTATGAATCCGGGTGAGAGGCGGTTACGTCACGTTTGGGTGAAATTACAAACCTACCCCTATCGAAACCTATAGATATCTAGCAGATAGGCTTTGCGTGGCAGGGATAGGCAGTAGTGATTTCCATCTCGCAGATTTTGGTTTCGGACGGTTACTGGGACTTTCCCCGCTTCATTCAAATTTTGCACAGTGCATGTTTACCGTGCCAACTCAATTCGAATCCCGTTTGTATTCTACTATTTCTTTTCGGGCTGGATCCATTTTCAATTGGAATTACATTCTATATACATCATTTTTTATATATATTTTCAAAAGCACAACACCATTTATACATAAATATGGTTTACAAATGGCATGATCTCAGATTCATAAGGTTGTATCCATCAATTTGGGTTTTCAAATATTTGAAACCACTTTATGTTGAAATCCAATGTATGCATTCCTCGCTAATTGTCTCCAATTAATGTGTGTTTCATGCGGAGTTATTTTAACTTCTCAAACATGTATGATGTGTTTCACACACGCAACATATAGTGTATAATGTGTTTCATACATCATTTTTTATATATTTTTTCAAAAGCACAACACCATTTATACATAAATATGGTTTACAAATGGCATGATCTCAGATTCATAAGGTTGTATCCATCAATTTGGATTTTCAAATATTTGAAACCACTTTATGTTGAAATCCAATGTATGCATTCCTCGCTAACTGTCTCCAATTAATGTGTGTTTCATGCGGGGGGGTTTTAACTTCTCAAACATGTATAATGTGTTTCACACACGCAACATATAGTGTAATCCCGTTTAGACATTAATTGCATATAAACCATGCATTGTTTGTAATTGAAGAATCTATGGATCACCAATATTGATAAACTATATAACATTACACATGTGCCCAAATTCAAATGAATATGCATGTTTGATACACCAATTTTTGTTATGATATTATCGATGTCGTGATCTCTAGTTTAAATATTTGAATCCCCTTTAATCTAGATATTCGTCTCATATAGCTATCACTCATGCTTATATAGTACTATCTTTCTGGACCGATACACGTTCATCGTCTCTCAGGCATCTCTCGTGCTACCTGTATGTCGACAATGATCTTTTATCTTTGTAACACACTGACGGTACTCTCTCCCTCGACCTTCATCACTCTATTTCTCTCTAAGTATATCTCGCTCCCTGCTATGTGTCTCTAGCTATGATTCTCCATGTGGAATCTCTTTCTCTCACACAAAAACAAAACTTTGTCTCCCGGGTCTCATTTCTCTCAACTATTCCCATGTGTGCCACTCGCACACCCCTCATACAGAGATGTCTTTCGCTCCTTAGATATGAGAACCTACGACTCTTCCTCTTCAATATCTCTTTCTCACACACAAACATAAACTCTGTCTCCCAGGGTCTCATATTTCTCCATTGTTTTCTTGTATGTCGCTCAAACACACCCTCTCTCCCTAGAGATATCTTGTGTTCCCTCATATGTCTTTCTAGCTATCACTCTCGTTGTGAAATCTCTTTCGCTCTCGTAGACACAAAACTCCGTCTCTCTAGATCTCATTTCTCTCTGATATCTGTTTGTATGTGACTCACATGCACCCTCTCTCTATCTCTCTCACACCCACACACATAACCCAGCCTTCTGATCCACTCGACTCCAATCTCCAGCGCACACTAGCTAGCATCTTTATCTTTCTATTTATCTGTTTCTCCATCAACCTTATTTCTCGCCCTCACTCTTGATTCCTATCACGCACACTACATATGTTTCTCTCTACATTCAGTCAAGTGCCCTCTCACACACATATATAACTTCACCCTTTGAACCACCCGACGGTCATCTTCGACACCCAAACTAATGGATGTCTCTCTAGCTAGCACCTCCATCTTTGTATCTATCTGTAGTTTCTCCGTCAACATTTCTTTCTCGCACGGAGTCTTGCTTCCTATCACCCACACTATATATGTCTATCCATACATATGCATTTATAGGTTGATCTCTTTTTCACAATCGTTGCGCCTCACCCCCTCTGCTCGCCATAGATGCATGCTCCAGCCCACGCCACTATCTCTTAAAGACAAAAACACATGATCAATTCTCGGGCCTTCTTCCCTGAATTCTCACATGCATGCATATTGTCATACCGATCCGTCTCTCACATGTCGTTGATCTTAGGACTTATGTCTTCTTTCTTTTATCTCGATCATGCACGCGCGCACACACACACATCCCACGTATACATGTATACCTCTCACACATGCACGTTCAAGGTCTCTATGTCTCCATACATAGTTAATTACCCTAAATCCTAACGCCACATCGAATTGTTCTCCTCTTTTGTGCACATAACCTCCGCCTGGATGGGCAAAACACACACTCACACTTAACAATCTCCTTCTAGCTACCCCCCCCCCCGCCCGCGCCTCTCACTCTTCCCCTATATCCCCGAAACCAATAAGACCATCCCTTTGTTTAATTCTCGGCTACATGCACCATCGATATATAGTAGTATTCCTTGGTGTCTCTTGAACAAACACGCTCTCTTGATGTCGACTCCTCTCACGCGCACACACCTTCTCTTCCCTCCCTACGGGCATTTTCTCTCTCGCACCCCATCGTTGGTGGCCTGTGCCATGCACATCACCTATCTATGATGAAGCCATGCACACTTAAATTACATCTGCCACAGAGGACCTCGCGACACACACACACACACACGCACGCACGCACCCCCCCCCACACACACACACTAAGACTCCATCTCTCTCACACACACACACACACACAAACACACACACACACACACGCACGCCCCCCCCACACACACTTAGACTCCATCTCTCTCTCTCTCTCACACACTCACACACACAAAGTAAGACTCCATCTATCTCTCTCTCCTCTCTCTCTCTCTCTCTCACACACACACACACCAAACACACACTAAGACTCCATCTCACACACACATGCTCTAGGCGGAGCATTTGTTCCTACCACCCTTCATCCAACCTTACCCGTATGATAAACAATCACCTTTATTTACTTGCATAACATGGACAGATTCCACTTTACTTTAGTAGTCAGCAAACTTATTATCTGTACCCTTATAAAAAAAGCAAGTTGGCGATGATGGTGTGCCTGCCATCTTGTAATACATACTGTATGATCTATATCTGACGGATAGGAAGCAAACTATGATAATTTTACAAAAGATACCCGCACCTCTCTCCACATCATTATCTCCCGCAGCCTCATTGCTCAGCAATTAAAAAAGGACTAAGTCTTTGGAATAATCCAGCATGCATGGTGGCCACTGCCCCTTGCCGGTGCCGTCCATCCCCATGCCTCCGCCCATTCCGACCACCAATCACCACCACGCTCCACTCCTCCTCGCCTTATCTCTCATCTTTCATTTTTTCGATTACATTCTCGAGATACCAGTTTTTCGATAAAATTCTCGAGATATCATTAGTTTTTACACATGGGATTACTCCTGCATGGGTCAATCACAACAGGTATTTTGTAAAAAAATGCATATTGATGTTCCGTGCAATGCACGAGAATCTTGCTTGTAATTATAGAACGCAAATCATGAGCAGGAAGTGACATTTTTTTGACACAACCACGTTAACATGGCCACGTAAATCACGAGCAGGAAGGAGAAGGGAAGCGGGCTGTGGAGTAACATTTTTACCACAATTTCTTAGGAAACTGAGTGCAATAATTGAGTAGTTTTGCAAACTACCATTACTACTACACCTGAAACGGTTCAAAACCTATACTCCCTTGCCAACGCGCGCTTCCTGCGTGAAACGATCAGCGTCGCCCTGGAGCGTCAGTGCCGCATTAATGCCCGGCCAGAGCGGATGCGACCTCTCACTGGCGCCGGCTTTGAAGTGGCGCGATGGCTGGGAGAGCGCCACTTCCCGGTGCACGCGACTGCTCCGCGTCGAGACTGGCCATAGGCTCTGTTTGGATCCATGGGTTAGAGTTAGTTTGAGCTAGTTGGGGCTCAAATCGCCCTAAAGTATCCAAGAATGAGGGTTTAAATTGGAGCAAGTTGCACCGAACCCACCAAAAAAACTATCCCACCCAAGAGGTGCTAACTGGAGATAGTTCTCATTGGGACCATTGAAAAATCACTTTTCTCTCTCCGTGAGTGCATTTATTGTCAATCTAACCTTGTCACCCAAACACCTCTTTGGCTATAGTTAGTTCAGGGTTAGTCATGAGTTAGTCTAACCTCTAGCTAAGTTAGAGTATCAAACAGGAGCAGTATAGGACATGCAAGTTGCTCAAAGCATATAGGCAAATTCGTACGTGAAAGGATTTTTTTTCTTTTTGAAAACGGAACATGAAAGGAATTTTTTTAGAATGCTCTTGGCATGTCGCTAACATGTGATAGTTAACCGACCTCAATAGACGGCAGAAACGTCAGCCCACCGCACTTTGATAGAGACGAGGAGGGAGAAGCGATACAGGCTGCTGGATTACTAGAGATAGGTGTCGCACGGAAGCCAAGAAATATGGTGATAGCGTGGGTTAGCCATTTACTAATATGATGTAACTACACTGGGCTGCCGTGTTTCGTACTCTTCCAGTCCACTGTGGAGATGATTGGTTAATTTTATATCGCTGAATAATATTGAATATTATGAGTGCAAACGCTCCACCACGAGGTTCCTTGCTCCTTCTCGGTTGTCCGGAATCTATGTTCTTCCACTCTATTTTTTTACGTGAGCTTTGTTCATCCCTTTGCCAAGACGCGAGACATCTAGCATCAAGGCGCACGTGTTATGCAACGATCGTTCCATCTATATGAAGAACACATGGCACTGGAACTACGAGACGGACATGTACCCAGGAGTGGACGTACGAACCTGAGTAATGTAGCGCAGTAAGTGAAGTAGAAAGGCACAAATGGTATGAACATGCATGGCATACAGGGTGTGTTTGGTTGCGTTCTCGTCTCAGCATAGTTGTTCCCTCTTCATGCATGCTCAACTCAAAACCCCTCTTCATGCATGCTCTCTTCATGCATGCTTCTAGTGTATTTGTGCTAAACTAGCGTGGACTCATGCACCCTCCATACACTCTACCAAACACCCAAAAGTAGGTCGAGAAGGGAACTCTTGGGAGGCATTTGTCTCTTACTACGTACTACCACTAAACTTTGTACATGCAATGCATGGTGCTGTTATGGAGTACGTGCCTAAGTACTCTACTACTACTATATTAGTTGGAGGCACATATTAACTTTTATATTTGTTTACGTGTATGCCCCGAGACCTTCCAACTAGACGTGTCTTTCTCTCCAGGTCGCACTTTGTATCGTTCATACCACTAAGTACTACTACGTGTGGTCTCCGACCCAGAAGTGGAAGAAGTGGAGACGCTCTACCACGCTGTTTTTTTACGCTGGGCTCTACCACGCTGTTCATGTCCCACTCCTTTCACTGACATGCGGGACATCCAGCACGTGTCGTGTTTGGCACCCTTCGTCGTAAGAGTTGAAACGCTAGCATTCATCAGAAATAAAAAATAATTATAAATCGGCAGTGATACTATTTTTTGTGAACCAATTAGCAGTGATACTATACCACGCGGTTTCCTTGCTCCTCAATAAGGGAAAAAATACTTCCGTTCGCCAACATGTGGGACGTTGACCATCCTGGTCCACTTGCCATGCATGCAGAACTCCAAGGGAGAGTCACACAGGTCGTCGCGCTGCAGTAACAATGACTGATGAGCCGTCAAATCACAGGCCCACTTCCCACTTTGAAGTTGCTCGGACGAAGGAACCATCATGACTTCGTTGAATTCCGCTTCTTGAAGAAAACTACTGTACCAGCAGTATTGCTATCTACAGTATTTACTCCAACAGTGGCCTCCTTGCATTCATAGGATAGGAATATGAAAATCATAGGAAGTGAGATGACATGCATCTCAATTCCTATAGAGAAAGAGATGCCATTTGATGCATAGGATAGGAATTTTTCCATTTAGTCTAGGCTAATGTACTGGTAATTTTCTCTAAAAACTACAGTAGTAACTAATAGTACTGGTACATGCTCGTACTCAGACATAGACACACACACTAACTACTAGTACTACTACTTCTCACATGTTGGCCAGACGCCGTCGTTCTCCTTCCCGGCTTTGTCGGCGACACCCCACGGTGCTTGGATCTCCGCCGACCTCTCCGCAGCAGCGCGTGCGTCCTTTTCTTTCTTGCGGCGGCGGGCCTCTCTTTTCTTGAGTGCTTTCTGACTTTTCCGCTCCCTCTGTGTGGCTTTGGCCGCCTCTTGCTCTACCGCCCATTCGGCCTTGGCATCTTCAAATTCCTCCCACATAGTTGTGAGGTCACGAGCGGTGATGAACTCGGCACGGCGGGATGCCATTGCTTCCCTACCATTTTGTGTGCGTTCGTGGGCGGCGAGGAACTCGGCGCGGCGGGATGCCATCGCTGCCTTACCGGTTAGTGTGCGGCGCGGTGGCATGAACGACGCTTGGTGAGAGCTCTGGGGTGGAGTGGCCGGATGCATTGGTTTGTCAAGAGCTCAAGGACAGAAGACGAAGCAAATTAGGATTCCCCTTCAATCCTAGTCATTTATTACCGAGTAAAATGCATTGGCGGTCATCAAACTTGTCTTGATAGATCACTTTGATAATTGTATACGAGATATGGTGATTATACTATCGCTGGCTCAGCGTATAGCTTCGTATTTGTATGGTTGACCAGTCAAACAGTCCGCATGCGCCTCATCAGCTCTTGTTCTTTATCTATCTACGCGGGCCTACCTGTGAATGGAGAAAGAAATACTGTAAAAACCAAAATTTGTGGGCCAGCGCTGGAGATGCCCTAACTATCATGCTATAATCGCTAACAATCCTCCATTATTTGGCAGGGAACAGTTATCCCTTGATCAAAATCCGATCCGCGGTGTTTCACACTCATCCCGCGTAAGAGTGTAAACTCTTGCTTACATAAAAATGGAGCAAGTGGACGGCACTGTAGCACGTCATATCGCTCGAACTAGCCTGCCTAACAAGTGGGAAAGCACCACCCTCGTCATTTTGTTCTGGATTTCTATGGATCGATCGCGCGAAAATGTTACGCTTCGCAAGTTCTAAAGGAAAAGGCGGCACATTTACGACTCATACGCGTCGCAACCCTGACAGTCCGGCTGGCACACCGCTCACCATATGGGACACGTGTTGTCTTGCAATTTCACTGACATGTGGGACCGTAATTGAATAAATCGTCGATAGCCAAAATCTAATCACTCGGCGGGCGTCGGCTGAGAAGAGAGAAACGGGGGAGGGAGAAGAGATCGCCCGCCCGCCGCGCACGGACTCCAAGAAATATATGGAGATAATGTGAGGTGGGCCATGCTGGAGTCCGGACCGCTTTTGGAGCCCGCTCTCACCGGCCTGGCCTCTCAAGACGGCAGCTGCCTATTGCATGCATAGAAAGTAGTCCCCGCTTATGTGGAGGAGAGAGAGGCATTTACAAAGTCAAGGAGTAACAGTGGAGACAATAGCTTTCATCAAAAATAAACAATGAATACTCGTTGCTCGTCCTCTATATCAGAAAGAATACTTTCATTCGCCGACATGTGGGACGTCGACCATCCTGGTTCACCTGCCATGCACAAAATTATCCTAGTCTACCCCGGTCGTATCGCAGGCCCAACCTTTCCCACTGTAAGTTGTTCGGACGAAGGAACCATCATGACTTCGTTGAATTCCGCTTCTTCAAGAAAACTTACTGTACCCGCAATACTGCTACCACACGCGAAGACTGGATGGCACTGTACCATGTCATATCACTGAAACCCACTAGGCCAAACTAGCCCGCCTAGGTCATCTATTTTGGAACGGAGGGAGTGCGTCTTTGCACTGCTATGATTTTGTGTTGCACGTTCTCTATACTTTTGCTACGATTTTCCTACCCTATGAACCAAATGAGGCCTGAATGTATGTCGACTATTGTCTAATCGATTGCTAAGCCTACAATTTTAGGAGCTAGGGCTATTGGTCGATCGACGAGGGATAAGTATAAGCGTACCACGATCTCATCAGCCCCAACGTTTCTCTTCGGTGAGTGTTTTGCAAGTACTATAGCTTGCACAGTAGCTAGCCTACTAACACCAAGAATTATCAAACAAGCCCCGCTGATATGATAAATAGTTCAAACTTACATCTAAGCATGCCATATATTACATCAAAAGCTGGTGAGGATACATATGTTTCCATAACTCGGAGAGGGTTTGCATGATTCACTATCAAACAAAAGTAGCAAGATCCGCCCACACAAGACAGTGCACTAGCCCTAAGATGGTTTGATAACACGCGTTGTTCTGGTAAGTAAACACAGGGCAATGCAAACTACCCTGAAGGATTAGCGCGACCAACTATTTCTTGTCATCGATCTCTCGGGCAATGACCACAGCACGGACATCGGCATGGGAATCGATTTCTGGGGCGATGTCCACAGGACTGACCGCGACATCGTAATCGATCTCTAGAGCGATGTCCACAGGATGGACAGCGGCATCGGGATCGATCTCCAGGGCGATGCCAACAGGACGGGCCACGACATCGAAATCATCAAGGACAACCACCGGCACCTACACAACCCTAACATATTAGCAAGCACATTGCAAATAATCAAAAAGCAAGCACATTGCAAATAATTAAAAACCTCAACTATGGTAATAAGCCATTATTTTTTACCTTGTGTAGCTCACCGGGGGATCTCATCCCTCCGGGGGCCATCTCCTCGTCCTCGATGGGGGCCATCACCTTAGCAGGGGAATACTGCTTCTCAACAGCGACTATCTCCTCAAACTCGGTCTTGAGCCTCACATAGGTGGCAATCAGAGTTCCTAGGGTAGGCACAGTGGGGCCCTTGCTGTTCTTCCAACTTTCTTTGAGGAGTTCGTCCGCCAACGTCCTCAACTCTTTGGCCAGTGCTTGTTTCTTGGAGTTCTTCGTCTCCATGGGTTGGCCCGCCAACATTGTAAACTCGTTGGTCGGTGCTCGCTTCCTGGAGATCGCTGTCTTTAGTGGGTTGTCCGCCGGCAACTCTTTGCCTAGTGCTCCAGGATCCATCAATGAACTGACAAACAAAAAGTAATCGAAAGGAAACCACAATCGCAATGAAAACGGGAAAATAATAGGATGTGATAATCGGTCGGTGCTTCATAAAAAGAAGATTATTGGAATGAAAATATAGCAGCATAACTGATTCGCCCACCTTTCCTTCGTCGGTAGAGAAGAAAAATGGCAGAAGTGAGTAGCCTGGAGTGAGCTTTTCTTCAAGAAAGGGAAGAAAGGGCTTGAACGAGCATTGCAATGAAATGATGGTTGCTTTGCCCAGTCCAACTTGGAGGCCACCTTACCGCTGCTGGTAAAGGTGTGGGTTTTATGATATGACGGGTCATGACGGCCACACCGGGGTGACAGGTGAGTCTTGACTTTAGCACCTCGCTGTGATTTGGTGGATGGCACGCGGTCCCGGATGCTTTGAAATGTCCCGCATGTAGATAGAGCGGCTAGTCATATAGGAGTGCTCAATATTGTGCACCGCGACCAAGGTGGAGAGGAAAACGAGAGAACTATGTAATTAATGCATGAGTTTAATTAGGGTAGTTTTGTAAATTACGAGATACATTCCTCCAATAGCAAAATGCCTTGGTTCATGAGATTTGAGATTTGAGCCCTATAAACCGGAAGGGAGGGGGTACTGCACACAGTGTAGTCTAGTCACTTTTTTTTGAGCCGAAGTCTAGTCACTTGTTGAAATCTCTAGAAAGGCAAATATTCCTTTCCGGTTTACAGGTCTATACTACTCCCTCCGTCTAGGTGTGTAAGTCATCTTACGAAAACCAAATAGTCCCAAAACACTTAGGCGTGGTGCATTAACTTCTACCCTCTTTCTTCTTTCTTGACATACGTATCAACCAATAAGAGATGAGAGGTGTGCATGCTTTTAATGACTTGCAATGGCTAGTTCATTGCATGGAATGCTATTAATTAGCAAATAAACATTGGTGGCCCCAGGAGGAAATGGTGCTAAGCGCGTGGACCTATGCAGAATGAGTATCAACCAATGGATAATGGAGTTTAATTGTTAAACAATAGCAATTTTGTCTCATGCAAGAGCCTGGCTAGTACTCCAAGGAACCGCACCACGCGAGCGTTGGCAACTGCCACGTTCGGTTTGCGCTTGGCTCTTCACCTCTTCGAGAAGATGAACAATGATGTTACTCCTACTTCTATAGTATCAAATCCACTGTTGCATGTCCGTCCACCTCGTGCGGGAGGGATAGCGTGTAGCGAAAGCTTCTACTTACTGCTCCTGCCTTTGCGTCCACGACAGGTGGGCCCAACAGGTGGTTGGCCCACCTGTCATGCAGCCAAAGGCAGGTGCAGTTAAGGCACCGGAGCTCAGGCTGCGAGGGAGAGGGCGTCGTAGTAATCAAATTTCTTGGTCTTGTACGAGTTGACGCGACACATCAAAGCACTGCACTCGATAAAAGTCTTTTTACACATTTCAAATGGGCTACTTCGTATGTAGGAGTAGACATATTCGTCTTCGTATGTACTCCCTCCATTCCAAAATATAAGTCTTTTAAGAGATTTCACTATGAACTACATACGAAACAAAATGAGTGAATCTACACTCTAAAATATGTCTATATATATCCGTATGTAGTTTGTAGTGGAATCCCTAAAAAGACTTACATTTAGGAACGGAGGGAGTAGTTAGCTGTTGCAATCTCTAAAAAGACTTATATTTGGAAACGGAGGGAGTACAACACATGCATGCATGCCGTGACTTTCCTTTTGATACTTGCATGTGTTGATTTGATGCACCTTGCCAAATTTTGACTATAAATATAACTAACCAAATTTTCATGCATGTCACAAAAAATCACGGGGCTGTTTGGATTGTGACTATGTTTGTCTTATGTTGCCACATTATTTTTCCCACACTTGCCACACTTGCCTAACCTGAGTTGGTCAAATTGTTAGACACACTTTGGCTTGCCTAAGGGAATCTTGCCACAATTTTTGTGTCTATGACATGTGGGGTTCAGTGCTAATAAAAAAATTCTTATCTTAGGTGAGGCTAATAAAAAAGACTTATATTAGGAACGGAGGGAGTAGAAAATATAAATAATATTGCATGTTGGGGCAACCCACGTTTCCGCTAATTTTAGCCGTGGGCTTGTTCACAATTTTTACGAGGGGGTGGTTGTTCATTTAATGGAGGGACTTGTAGTACCAGACTTGAACGATACAAAGTGCGACCTGGCACACCGTAACACCAGTTGCAACAAGCGGGTAGCTATCTCCAAAAACAATCAACAACTAAAAAACCGTGACCTGGCATGTAGTAGTACACAATTTTAAACGATTGTTTTGACAGAGTGAAAAGGGTAAACTACCCCACTACTTATATATAGGCCGGAGCCTCCACGCTTGCTTGCTAGGGATGCTCTATTCACACACTCTCATCCTCTCCAGATCTAAACAAGATAGGGGTAGTAACACTGTCTTTCTCCCTTCAAAAAACACCGCTGGTTACAGATCCGGACGTATCCCCCTCCGCCGGTGAAGGGGAGTGTCGGTGTCAAAACCGGCGGATCTCGGGTAGTGGGTCCCGAACTATGCGTCTAAGCGGATGGTAACAGGAGACAAGGGACATGATGTTTTTACCCAGGTTCGGGCCCTCTCGATGGAGGTAAAACCCTACTCCTGCTTGATTAATATTGATGATATGGGTAGTATAAGAGTTGATCTACCACGAGATCAGAGAAGCTAAACCCTAGAAGCTAGCCTATGGTATGATTGTTGTTCGTCCTACGAACTAAAACTCTCCGGTTTATATAGACACCAGAGAGGGCTAGGGTTACACAGAGTCGGTTACAATGGGAGGAGATCTTCATATCGCATCGCCAAGCTTGCCTTCCACGCCAAGGAAAGTCCTATCCGGACACAGGACAAAGTCTTCAATCTTGTATCTTCATAGTCCGGGAGTCCGGCCAAAGGTCATAGTCCGGCCATCAGGACAACACCTAATCTAGGACTCCCTCAGTAGCCCCTGAACCAGGCTTCAATGACGATGAGTCCGGCGCGCAAATTGTCTTCGGCATTGCAAGGCGGGTTCCTCCTCCGAATACTTCATAGAAGATGTTTGAACACAAGGATATTGTCTGGCTCTGCAAAATAGTTTCCACATACCCCCGTAGAGAGAATAATATTTACACAAATCTAATTCGCTGACGTATTTTGTAGTGTGACATCACGCTACGGCCAAGCCTTTATTCGAATCGTTTTACCGTTCCACCTCAGCGCGTTTAGCGAGGCGGTTTCCTTGGCACATCTTGTCAAAGCAGAGATCGTGTCCCCTTATTCCGGGATTCTCATCAATACGGGCGTGGGTAACCCAACCGTGCCATTAATCGCGGCGCTTGGGAGATAAGCGAGTTTTACTAGGCTGGTGGGGGCTCATAGTTTCGGCCGCCCATATAAGGGGATAAGGATCCACCCTTTCCATCTACGCCTTCTTCCTCCTCTGCTTATCCATTCCTGCGCACTCGAGCTCCAGCGCCCAAGTCCGCACTTCCCACCTCAACCTTCTCCAATCATGTCCGGAGCGGGAGGTAGATGGATGGCCTCCACCGTCACGGAGGGGCACATCAAAAAGTTGAGGAAAGACGGATACTTGTCTGACGACATCGCACACCGGCTTCCAGATGAGGGGCAACTCATCCCCACCCTTGGGCCCCATGAGAGGGTCGTGTTCCTCCCCCATTTCCTTCGCAGATTGGGCTTTCCTCTTCACCCGTTCGTCCAGGGGCTCATGTTCTACTATGGCCTGGACTTCCACGATCTGGCCCCGAACTTCATCCTCAACATCTCGGCGTTCATCGTCATGTGTGAGGTCTTTCTCTGCATCCAGCCCCACTTCGGCTTATGGCTGAAGACCTTCAATGTCAAGTCGAAGGTTGTGGGCGGCCGACAAGCGGAGTGCGGAGGCTCCATGGTGGGCAAGATAGCCAACGTTACATGGCTCGAGGGCGCCTTCGTGGAAACCATCAAAGGGTGGCAATCGGGGTGGTTCTACATAACCGAGCCGCGTGACCCTGAATGGGCAGCGGCCCCCGAATTCCGATCTGGCATCCCCACACAGCTCACCTCATGGAAAGAGACGGGCCTATCATGGGGTAATTCAGCAGAGGTGACCGGACTTCAAACCTGCGTCAAAGACCTGATCGACAGGCAGGTTAAACTCGTCACCGTAGTCCAGGTCATGCTCTTCCGCCGGATCCTCCCGTTCCAACGACGGGCTTTTAATCTGTGGGAATTCGACCCGGCCCAGCACTAAACCTTGTCCAGGCTCTTTGACACAACTCACGAAGAAGCCTGGAAGGTGCTTTCCAAGAGCTCCGAGGTTCACCTCCCCCTTACCGAGGATCGCGGATTCTGCGCGAAGCGTCAAGCTAGCACGGTAAGCTCAATTTTCCAATTACGGGGTATTTGTTTTCCATAGTTTGACTCTATGCGGGATCTAAACTCCCATCGCTTTAACAGGACTGGCAGAAGAAGGCCGGACAGACCAACTGTCCGGCTCCTTTTCCCGAAGACACAGTGGACGCCCGTTTGACAAAGCTGCTGGTTCCGGCACCCCACGTGGTGCCAGAGAAGTAGGCCAAGAAGAAGGCCACGGGGACTCGAAAGAGTTCCCGACGCCTGATAGTGTCGTACTCATCGCCTGACGACCCCGAAGCGCCCTCCGCCTCCGAAGACGAGGAGGAGGAAGAAGAAGCATCTCTCCCTCCACCGGGGGGAGGAAAGAAAAGGAAGGCCGCCCCAACTGGGGAGGCCAGAGGGTCCAAGAAGGGGAGGACCCTTCTACCGGACTACGCCTCCGACGCCGAAGACGGCGGAGAGGAATGGCCATCTAGGGTCAAGCCCCTGGCAAAATCGTAAGTATCCGAATACCAGAATAACTTATGGCGTTCCTCTACTGTACAGTGCCTTCTGATGCCGAATTCAATTATGCAGCCCGCCCAAGGCTCAGCTTGGTGATTCGTCGAGCAGCTCCCTGGATTCGTCAGACGTGAATAGCGCTTCACTCCCGACGGCCTCCTCCCCTCGCCCTACGGACGATGCCGAGGTGGAGTCCCAAAAGGGACTAAACCAGGAGGAGGTGCTCCTGGAGGCGCAGCAAGGCGACCTTCCGGACTCCAGGCCCAAAGGGGATGAAGCCCCAGAGGGATCTAAGTCCGGCCCTGGGCCGGACACCGCACCGGAACCTTCAGTGGTTCCGGAGTCTGGCAGGCGGCCCCTTCGCAAGAAGGGCAAGCCTATGACGCCGGTGGCCTTCGTCCAACCGGAGGCACCGGACAATTTGCTGGAGGTGCTTAACGGCGCCTCCATCGACGAGGGGCACCGCACTGTTATGAGTGCGGTGATTCAGAAGGTTCAGTCTGCCAAGAGTGGGCTAACAGAAGCCTGTACCAGCCTGCTAACCGGCTTTGAGGTATGTATTTGAAACATATAAAAATGTTACCGCATAGACAGTAGCCCCTGATGCTCAGTTTGGTGTTCGAAAGGAAAAGCCGGACTGAGGATCTAAAAAAAGATATACACAGGAGTCTAACATAAATATGTCAATATGGGAATGCAGGTTGCGCTACTGAACTCTGCCGCACTGACTACGAAGGTCGATGCACATACAGAGCCTCGAGCGGTCCGAGAACGAGCTCGGCCGAGCAAAGATGCAGCTCGAGGACAAGGAAGGTATGTAATACCTTATGTAAGTATATAAAAAATACTTGGTTGCAAATAATGACAGGATCAACATGAATGTTGCAGGGGCCACATCCGAGGTGGCGACCCTGAAGGAAGCGCTTTCCAAGGCCGAAGACAATGCGGCCATGGAGCGCACTGAGCGAGAAAAACAAGAGGCGCGGGTGGCAGAGGTGCGGCAAGAGCTCGATGCTCTTGTGAAAAAACATGAGAGGTTAGAGCTTGACTCGAAGACTCGAGAGTCCGAGCTTGCCTCGGTACTTGAAAGCGCCAAATCTGCCAAGGCCGAAGCCCAAAAAGCCCTCCAGGAAATTGAGGCGATGAAAAGGATTGCGGCGGGTAAGGAATTCTTTATGCAAAGCAAGCATGTGAAAGTAAATTACCTGTTACTTACCCGCATCCGGAGCTCTCCAGGACCATTCGCAGATCTTCCCCGCAGTGTATCCGATGCCGCCGCATTCTACCGGGCCGAGGAAGGAAGCTCGACAGAGAAGGTGTTCTGGTCCCAGTATGCTGAGGCCGAATCCCCGGTGCCCTTGAGCGACCAGGCCATGAAGGGCCTGATAGGCCGGCTGTGGCCTGGGGAGGTCATGCCTTTGAGCTACTTTGGGCTAGTGCAGCGGCTGGTGGATGCCTGTCCACGGCTTGAAGTCATCAAGCGCTCCTTGTGCATCGAGGGCGCCCGTAGGGCTTTTGCCCGTGCTAAAGTGCACTGGGGCAAGCTGGATGCTGAGAAGCTGGTGAAGGATGGGCCACCGGAGGGGAAGGAGCATCGCAGGCCCGAGATGTATTATGAGGGCGTCCTGAAGGGTGCCCGTCTTGTAGCGAATGAATGTACCGGGGATGTAATTTTTGAGTAAACCCGCTCATGTTTATCCTGTGCGCTGAAAACTTGTTCATATGTGCTAAGCAACGCTTTTTGAATTTAAAATATTACCTTCTGTGCGGCCGTTTATGAAATCTGAGAGATGCAAGTCATCGGCTTCTACCCCCATGCCATGAGTGCTGGGGTTTTCGGGATAAACCTGAGCGCTCTTGTTCCCATTCTTGGGTCCATCTAGGGAGGCGCTCAGCACAACGAACAAGGCCATCGGACTTATAATGCTTTATCACTCTCACTTAGCCATAGAATTCTATAATTTTAAATTTTGGCGAAGCCCCTAGTATTCGGAAGACCGAGTTCGGGGCGCTATCCACGCCTAGGCCGGATAATTCCAGCTCATCGCTCTAAGCGGCATAAGTCTTTAGGGACTCGAAAAACCTCTCGAACAGCGACCGGTCTCTCGCCCTATCATGATGGTCAGTTTTAGCTTTCTCTACTGAGGTGTTAACCCAGCTCAACTGGGGCACAATCGTAGTAGTTCTCCCAGCGCTACCTTAGCCGACATTGCGGAACGTAAGGTACCAAAACATGGGAGCCGGGCAAACCCAACTATTGACCCAAGACATGATTCGGAGCCGATTCATATAATGCTATAAGTTCGGGGTGCCGCACTCATGAGAGTATTCGGTCTTCTCACACCGTATTATGGGGTACTTAAGCCCCTGGTGTATTGGCCGTACCAAAGTGTACGGTTGCCTAATGTCATGACTGAACATATTTGTATAAAAATAAATGAATACAATAACAGATAAGAGCTATGTATTGTTTATTAAAAAGGGGCTGCTATGAGAGCAGAACGATACAAATAGTGTGATAAGCAAGAGATGGGATTATTTGGCATGTCCCCCTCCAGGGGCAAGCTGCGAGACTTTAAGTAAAACAGGTATTTAGCTCATTATAGAGACCACCTGGACATTTGACGTGGCTTGTTGTCTCCCTGGCTGTTGCATCGTGTGTTCGGCGAGTGTATTGCTGGACAGGCCTTCCGAATAGTTGGGTCCTGAAAGTATATAAAAAAAAGGAAGAAATGCCAGAATCGGGAGCCCCTAGTGCGGTTGAGCCGCATTCTGGGTGTGCCATGGTTGTGCCCCTCCCCTTATGCCCAATGTATTTCCAGAGCGTAGTTATGTACGCGTGGTACTGCTATCGCCATCTTGCGAGGGCTAGGGTTGGGGCTGCACTGCTATGCTTGCTCGGAACATGCCAGCCGGTTTTGTTGTAGGTTACTTCGGGCGCGCTTGACGTTGTCCGGACGTTTAACAGCCGGATTGGAGAATTTCCTTAAGAGGCTACTTTGTACTTCCGCCGCCAGGGCCGCCGTGTGCTCCTCTGTTCAGAGAGAGCGTTCGGTGTTTCCATTGACCGTAATGACTCCGCAAGGGCCTGGCATCTTGAGCTTGAGATATGCGTAGTGCGGCACCGCATTAAATTTTGCGAATGCGGTTCGTCCGAGAAGGGCGTGATAGCCACTGTGGAACGGGACTATGTTGAAGATTAACTCTTTGCTTCGGAAATTATCCGGGGATCCGAAGACCACTTCGAGTGTGACTGAGCCTGTACAGCTGGCTTCTACACCTGGTATGACGCCTTTAAAGGTCGTCTTTGTGGGTTTAATCCTTGAGGGATCTATACCCATTTTTCGCACTGTATCATGATAAAGCAGGTTCAGGCAGCTGCCACCGTCCATGAGGACTCTGGTGAGGTGAAATCCGTCAATGATTGGGTCTAGGACCAATGCAGCAAATCCGCCGTGAGGAATGCTAGTGGGGTGGTCCCTTCGATCAAAAGTGATCGGGCAGCAGGACCATGGGTTGGACTTTGGGGCGACTGGCTCCAACGCATACACGTCCTTGAGAGCACGCTTCCGCCCCCTTTTGGGGATATGGGTTGCGTATATCATGTTCACCGTCCGCACTTGTGGGGGGAAGCCCTTCTGTCCTCTGTTGTTCGGCGGCCGGGGCTCCTCCTCGCCATCGCTATGCAGCCCCTTGTCTCTGTTTTCGGCACTTAACTTGCCTGCCTGCTTGAACACCCAACAATCCTTGTTGGTGTGATTGGCTGGTTGTTCGGGGGTGCCGTGTATCTTGCACGAGCGATCGAGTATCCGGCCTAAACTGGATGGGCCCGGAGGATTTCTTTTGAATGGCTTCTACCGCCGACCGGGTTTAGAGCCTCTGAATCCGGCATTAACTGCCGTATCCTTAGTATTATCGCCGTTAATGCGGCACTTGTGCTTGTTACAACGTGACCTGCCATTGTTGTCCTTGGTATCTGAGTTACCAGGGCTCTTGGTCATGTTATTGCTACGAGCCAGCCAGCTATCTTCTCCCGCACAAAAGCGGGTCATGAGTGTCGTGAGGGCTGCCATATATTTCGGCTTTTCCTATCCTAGGTGTCGGGCAAGCCATTCGTCTTGGATGTTGTGCCTGAAGGCTGCAAGAGCCTCTGCGTCCGGACAGTCGACTATTTGATTTTTCTTGGTTAGGAACCGCGTCCAGAATTGTCTGGCCGATTCCTCTGACTGCTGAATTGTGTGGCTTAGGTCATCGGCGTCTGGTGGTCGCACATAAGTGCCCTGGAAGTTGTCAAGGAATGCGGATTCCAGGTCCTCCCAGCAACTAATTGACTCTGCTAGCAGGTTGTTAAGCCAATGCCGAGCTGGTCCTTTAAGCTTGAGAGGGAGGTATTTGATGGCGTGTAGATCATCACCACGGGCCATGTGGATATGAAGGAGATAATCCTCGATCCATACCACAGGATCTGTTGTGCCATCGTATGATTCGATGTTTACGGGTTTAAAACCCTCGGGAATTTGATGATCCATTACTTCGTCTATGAAGCATAGTGGGTCTGTGGCGCCTCTGTACTGGGCTATATCGCGACGTAGCTCCGATGAGCTTTGTCTATTGTGTTCGGCCTGGTCGTATTTGTCATATCCGGCGTGAAGGTTATCGTCACGTGACGTGGGGAACCCACGCGATCCGTAGATTGATCTTGTTTGCCTTGCCTTATCCTCCAATATGTCTCGTGGGTCTGGTGCGTTTCCCCATGCTCTGGTATTTTTTGAGCGGCACCGGGGTGCGGCTTGAGTTGAGGGCCGAAAGGCCTTTCTGTCGCGGCCACGGGGTGGCCGATCGGCCGCATCATACGCTAGTGATGTAGGTTTAGTTGCTTCCTCCTCTAGTTGGGGTAGCAGCATGTGCTTTGGGTAGCTCTTGGAGGGCCATTCGGGTTTATACTCTTCGGCCGCCAGGACTTTAGTCCATCTGTCGGCTAGCAAATCTTGGTCAGCTCTAAGCTGCTGCTGTTTTTTCTTGAGGCTGCTTGCCGTGGCCATAAGCCTGCGTTTGAAACGCTCTTGTTCGACGGGATCCTCTGGCATGACAAATTATTCGTGGTCGAGGCTTGCCTCGTCTTCGGAGGGAGGCATATAATTGTTGTCCTCGACCTCCCTGTCTGCCGCTCTCTCATGAGGGTTGGCTTCTCCGTCCTCCTATGCTGAATCCTACTGGAGGGGGTTGTCTTCGGCACTATCCGAGGTGTTGTTGTCTCCAGTGCCAGAC
The DNA here is from genome assembly GCF_018294505.1 of Triticum aestivum. NCBI lineage: Eukaryota > Viridiplantae > Streptophyta > Magnoliopsida > Poales > Poaceae > Triticum > Triticum aestivum. Next base: position 466,382,634 of record NC_057807.1, on the reverse strand, counting down.
TCGCCATTTTTGCTTTGGCGGGATTTAGAGCGACGCCGCTGACGTCGGCGCTTAGGTTGCTTCTTGGAGGGGTCATCCTCTGTTTTTTCATCGCCATTCCCTGCTTTTGGGGTGTCCACCATGTATATGTCATATGACGAGGTGGCTTTCCAGTGCCCTATAGGTGCTGGTTCTTGGTCGTCTCCTTCATCGGCGTCCATACCGTTGATGTCTTCGGAGTCGAAGTCGAGCATGTCGGTTAAATCTTCGACAGTGGCTACGAAGTGGGTGGTTTGTGGGTTTCGAATTTCTTCGTCGTCCGCATCCCAACCTTACTAACCATAGTCCGGCCAGGGCTCTCCTGACAAAGAGAGAGACTTTAGTGAATCCAGGATGTCGCCAAAGGGCGACTGCTGAAAGACGTCCGCGGTGGTGAACTCCATGATCGGAGCCCAATTGGGTCTGATCGGAAGGGGTGCGGAAGATCCGTAGTCCGGAAAGGAGTCCGACACCTTGGAGTCACAGGCCTCACAAAGGACTAGGCTGGTATTCTGCTCGATCACCATAGAGATTGCGGCTCCTGGGGCGGCGTCCAACCATCCGTCCCCGACTGGCGCGGTTGGCTCCGAGCTAAGGGTCGGAACGGACACCTGAGCGGCGCTCTGGGCGCTGTCCAGCGGCAGAGCTAGATCATGCCCATCGTGACAGTGCGGCGCGCTCGGCCGTGGCTCGAATTCGTCGAAGATCAAGTCCCTGGGGATGTCAGCCGTGTAGTTTAAACTTCCAAATCTGACCTGATGGCTAGGGGCGTAGCTTTCAATCTGCTCCAGATGGCCAAGCGAATTGGCCCGCAGTGCGAAGCCGCCGAACATGAAGATCTGTCCGGGGAGAAAAGTCTCACCCTGGACCGCGTCGTGGTTGATGATCGAAGAAGCCATCGGGCCTAAAGGTGACGACACAGAGGAACTCTCAATGAAAGCACCAATGTCGGTGTCAAAACCGGCAAATCTCGGGTAGGGGGTCCCGAACTGTGCATCTAGGCGGATGGTAACAGGAGACAAGGGACACGATGTTTTTACCCAGGTTCGGGCCCTCTCGATGGAGGTAAAACCCTACTCCTGCTTGATTAATATTGATGATATGGGTAGTACAAGAGTTAATCTACCATGAGATCAGAGAGGCTAAACCCTAGAAGCTAGCCTATGGTATGATTGTTATTCGTCCTACGGACTAAAGCTCTCCGGTTTATATAGACACCGGAGAGGGCTAGGGTTACACAGAGTCGGTTACAATGGGAGGAGATCTTCATATCGCATCGCCAAGCTTGCCTTCCACGCCAAGGAAAGTCCTATCCGGACACGGGACGAAGTCTTCAATCTTGTATCTTCATAGTCCGGGAGTCCAGCCAAAGGTCGTAGTCCGGCCATCCGGACACCCCCTAATCCAGGACTCCCTCAGGGAGGAGGGGCAGTGTTTAGGCCGTCGTCAACAGCGAGGGAGGAGACCCACTGCCGGCCGCACCATTATCTCTGGCCGAGTGCCGGCGCGGGAGGTCCTCCGATCCCTTCGTCATTGCCTGTGGGCAGATCCGGCCTCCCGCCGCCCACCTATCCACATCCTGACGACCTTCAGGTATATCTTCATTCGAAACCGCCTTAGCTCTACTTCCCCAGCTCGCTACGTCGCTGCATGTGCATCATTTTCTACCTCTCAGCCCCTCTCGATCGGATGGTCCAATATCACCTTTTTTCTATTGTTAGAGCTAAAGCTACTTCATGGAGTCGAATATTGTACTCCCTCCGTCCGAAAATACTTGTCATTGAAATAAAGTGGAGGTGGGGGAATTTAGGGAGTACATCGGACTTGGTACCAACAGGAAGGAAAGGGGATGAAAGTAGTACAGACTGGTCATCCAACCGGTCTCTTGGTCGAAAAGGGAAATCTAGGGGTAACGTTGTACACAGTGGTATGACCAGGACTAGATTTTCTATCCACACATAGGAGTAGGTGGCTAGAGTGAACAACAATGGGACCAACCCAGATATGTTTCTTGGATGTTTGTTTCTCGGGGCAACAAACTATGAATCACCACTTTATGCCCCTGTTTACGTACATGGTGCTGTACTGCTGGTGCACCCACTGTCCCATGCCCTTATACCAAATATTTCAGCTCTGGTTGGAATAAAGGGCCAAAAAACATAGGTCTTGATGAAAATAGAGGAATAGGAAAGGAATGTAGGTATAAAACTATGGAACAGCGAACCGGAGGAAACTCTCAAGAGAATGTGTTCGGATGGACTACGAAATGTACAGATTTGTTTTTTTAGAGTAGCATGCTTGGTAGTATGAGATGCTATTTGTTTATTCAGCTGCATAGTGACTACTCTTGTCCTCACCTCACGTACCATACATAGGTTGATTTTTTTATTCCAACAAACACAGCACAGCAACCTGTCAAATGCATGGCAGCGAGCGCCTACCTCGGGCTTCCGGCCAAAAAATCAGCAGTGCGTGGATGTTTCTAATCCGATGGAATCAGTACTACCAGACCAGCTTTCCTATGAAACACTATCCACCTTTCCCATGTTCCGAACGGTTGGAAGGGAAAGAATACCGTAGGAATTGTGTTCCTACGAAAATCCTGCACCAAACCTGTGAACCGAACGCAGCCTTAGCTGTTCTTAATATAATGTCCCTGGTAAAAATGAAGCCATGCCACTGTTTTTGCCTGTAATTGTTTGAGACTCTCACAAGTTTAGCCAAATGTTTTTGCCTGTAATTGTTTGAGACTCTGACTGTTTCCTCTATGCCTTTTTGTCCAAACAGGGATATCCAATTCACCTGGTTGTTGTTGTGACCTTTTGGTGCACTGCACAAAACTCTTCTTAAAAGAAGTGACTTTTGTGCTGTTTAACTGGAATGTCAGATGAACAGTTGGTTCATTTTGGTGGAACTTCACAAAGGGAGATCTGTGTTCCAATCGTCATCATCCATATTGGCGCCATAACCTTCCTTTAGGTAAGAATGATATTTAATGCATGTTTTCATCTCTATTTTCCGACTGCATTAGAAAATAATGTTGTTTTTTATAGTACACTTGTACTCCCTCAGTGACAAAACCAATTCGAATTAGAAGGCCAATCATGTACTTGGTTTCACCAACTGGTGAGGAGAATGAGAAACAGAGCATGAAGAGGAAGAAGAAGAATAATAAACAGTGCCAAGGCGATCTTGCTGAAGCCAGAGGCCTCAGTCGAGGCTATTCAAGGGCTCCGGCTACGACTACCTTACATGTGAGACGATCCTCCAGGGAGCCCTTCCACTTCTGCTGTCTCACTTAATTAATTAGGAGTACTTAAGTACCACTAATTTATTACTGCCTAATTTTCTTGTTGGAGTTAAGCAAATCTTTAGTAGGACCCTATGCTGAATCATGTACGTGTGAATGTTTGTCTATGGAGGTGAATCATGTGGTGGAGCAGGGAGGGAATATTATTAGTGTCATGACATAATAGTGCTATTGTTTTGCATGTCAATTTATTGCCATTGGTTCAATGAGGCAATGTTTTGCGTATTGTCCATCATGAATTTGATGCTACTGTTTGAGTAATATGCTAATGTCTTCCTATCCTTTCTCACTAAGCTAATGAAGGTTTCACCTTGTTCCTACTCGTGCAAATAGGGATCATGTTGTGACAATCATACATTTTAGTGGAACTACACAAGACAATACAATGAACGGTATCCCAGCCAGTGCTTTAACTCTACTGGAAGTTCTTGATAATCTTTCGATATAATCTCAGCACTGGTAAACAAGAGTGATTTCAACCATACATTTGAAGTGCAAAAAAATATATACTATTGTGTGATTCCAGTGAGTGCTTTATCATCTCTTATGGGACTACATGAATAAGCTTTTTTCACAAGTTGGTACGGGCCTAAGGCCTTCATCCATATTAGTTTGCTGTCATATCTATTTGTATTGTGCTACTATCATGAGAAACTCCTTTATCTTTGCACTTTTAAGTTTTGCAACCTATGATAAATGGCAATGCTTTGAGTGTTGAGTTGAGCTAATTGGCACTGATTAAATAAACTAATACCTCTCTTTGAGCAAGACTACTATGTTGCTAACTTTACCCATTAAGATAATGAGGGCGCTTCTATTTGTTAGTGTATATTTCATCAACTAGTCCCACTATTACAGTAATCTCACTCTCTCAATATATGTGCCAACAGGGATGCTCGATTTTGGTGGAACTACACAAAAACTTTGGGTGCTTCAATGCCTCGACAGCTTTCGTCCTTTCCTGTCAGTCGCTAATCTCCGCTTGCTTTCTTCCTTTGCTGTCAGTCGCTTGGCTTATCTCGGCTTCTAGTCAAAGGAAATAGTAATTGATATGCTACCTCACACAGGTTGGTACTGGTCTTTATCCTGATTATTGTGCCTGTCATATGTATTGGTAATTTGGTATTGTGCTACTGTTTGCCGATTTCATAAAGGAGTAATTTGGAGCCTGAACTCGCAGGCAAATCATTACATCGGGTGATTTCAGTAGAATTGCACAAAATGATCAGATGGACAGGTACTTATGTTGCTGCGATGTACTCCAAAGTTCACTCAGACAAGCATCGATGTTGACAAGAAGTGCCTATATTCATTCAAGTATCAACCGGTGTCAACCAATTGTCAAACTCCAAGTATTAGGAGAGTGAACGCCAAAAATATTGCTTGGTGCAAAGCCCAGAAAAACGCAGTCCAGTCTTTGGTCCCAACTTGTGCTTTTTGGTTATCGGCACATATGGTAGCGAACTATATGGCATGGAGTCTAATGATTCCAGACAAGTTCATTAACGCGTATATTCATCGGGCACTTAATTAGTCTGCACACCAAGGATGCTTCATTTCAGTTGAACTGCACAAAAAATTTGGGTGGTTCATTTTCTCAACCGCCTCCTTTCTCGTCTGCAATGTAGAATTTTGGCGAGATACAGGACCAAGATGAGCCAGTAAACTAGTCGGATGAAAGTAGTGGGCAAGTTTCTCAAACCTCCCTCGGCACGAGGCCACTATTTGAGGATAAACCTACAAGCAAAGTTCAGATTGTCTGTGCTGCCTCTAATGTACTCGAAAGTTTACTCGTACAAGAACTAATTTTAGCAAGAAGTACCTCTGATTGAACACCATTTACCAGTCTGTACCCTAGGTAATTAAAGTTCGTCCATGGATCATATTGGATGTGATCTCAATCATTTGGATGCATAAACATACAGAACATGTGCATATCTGAATCTTTTTGTGAATTATGTATGAATATTGTCGTGTGACCTATCAATCATTTGGATGCATAGATATGCTGAGCTTGTGTATATATGAATCTTTTGAGTTGTTGATAGTGAATGTTGGCTATGAATAAGAATGTGTCCTGTGAACCTGAGTTTGATATGAATTGCAACAGAACCAGTTATACACATGTTTCCTCCACCTGACAGCTGGGACCCACCGGCTGTATCTTCGCACGGAAGGAAGTGCCTCCTTGTTTTGCGAAAAAAATTATTCATCCCGTTGACAGCTGGGACCCGTCAGATTTGGTGAATGACTTGTGGGCCTGCTAAGCGAACGTGTACGCATGGCTTTGTCAACTTAATCAACAAATGATTCTAGCAGCTGGACCGTTGGATGTTAATCCAACAGCCGTGCTCCTTCTTCAACATCTGTTCTTGCTCCTATCTCCCGTGGGCAGCACCGCAGCTGGGCTGCCGCACACCCGAACCAGTGAAGTTTCCCACTTCTCTCCATCTGCGACTCCACTGCCCCGTCTTCCCAATCTCCGGGTCGTTCCAGTCTCGGTGAGCTCGGCACGGTTTGGCAACATGGTCAACAACCGAGAGTCATCGGAAGATGACTATACGTGAGAGGCTGACAGTGGGGACGCACCACGCCCATGGACGCATGCATGAAACGGAACGCGGCGAGGTCAACGTGGTCAAGGAACGACTTCCATCGGAAGTATATTGTACATGGAGAGTCTCAGCTGGGTCCACGGCCGCAGCAAGTAAGTGCCTCCATATTACGCGGAAAATAATGATTCCTCCAACTGATAGTAGGGACCCACTGGACAGGCCACCGTATTTTGCGAAAAAAGTTTGCCCCCTGACTGCTGGGACCCACCTGACGGGCCACTGTATTTCGTGAAAAAACGTCCACCCCCCCGTTGTCAGCTCGGACCCATCGGAAGTGCCTCCTTATTACGCACAAAAAAATGAATACCCCCCTACTAGTTGGGATCCACCTTGGTGGGAGGCTGACTTGTGGGCCAACTAAGTTAACGGGGACGAAGGGCTTTGTCAACTTAGTCAATATGAACAATTCTAGCTCCAGTGACCGTACGATGTCCATCCAACGGTTGTAGTGCTTCTTCAACCTCTGGTCTTCTTGCTCCAGCCGCCCAAACCAGCACCGGTCGTGCCTCATGCTCCTGCCTCCCGTGGCCGGCTGTGCTGCCGCGGAGTACTCACCGCCCCCTACTATTCCCACCGCTGGCCAGGCCCTGCAGTGACGGAAGCCTCACACCGTAACCGAACCAGTGAACCCTCGTACTCCTCTCCGCGCGGGCTTCCACTGTCGTGTCTTCCCCGGCTCCGTGTCGTCCCCTTCCTAGGCCTCACCGTCGTCCACCACCGTGGTGCTCTCCGTGCGGCGTGGTCAACGTGGTCAAGGAACGACTTCCATCGGAAGAGTACTGTACGTGGAGAGGCTGACAGCTGGGTCCATGGCCACAGCCCAGTTTTTTTGTGATTTGCCAAGTAAGTCACTTTGTCAGGCATGTTGGGCTGCAAATCTTTCAAGACGAGGAGAGCTTTCATTCGGCTAGCCGAGAAAATAGCCCATCAGTAGTGAGAAACGGGTTGTACATTTTTAAAACACATCAAACCAACAATTAGTTTCAAATATCTTTTTTTTATTTCGAGATTTTAAATTACATTAATTTTTATGCATGGAGAATTTGTTGGATTTTATATTGATATACATTTATTTTTAAAATCAGTTTGAATGTGAGTCGAAATTTCGAGATTAAAAACATTTCGGACCGCACCGAAATATGGAAAAAAAAGGTTGACGCACAAGCAGTGACTGTTGGATTGCCATCCAACGGCCGTCATGCTTCTTCAATCTCTGCTCTTCCTGCTCCAGCCGCTCAAACAAGCGCCGGCGGGACTGCCTGCTCCCTCCTTCCCGCGGCCGGCTTTGCTGCCGCGCAGGCCTCACCGCCCCACTATACTCCCATCACTGGCCTAGCCATCCCTCTACTCACCCACACCTGCTGTTATTCTCCGGCGACGGCAGATGAACCAGTAAACCCTCGTACAGTCGTACTCCCCTCCGCGTGGGCAACAACTGCCAAGTCTTCCCTGCCTCCGTGTTGTTCCTTTCCTAGGCCTCGCCGTCGTCCACCACCCTGGTGCTCTCGGCGCGGCCTCTCAACGTGGTCAACGACCGACATGCATCTGAAGTGGACTGTACGTGGAGAGGCCGACAGCTGGGTCCACGGCCGCACGCAAGGAAATGCCTCCTTATTACGCGCAAAATAATGATTCCTCCACCTGACATCAGGGACCCACCAAAAGGGCCTCTGTATTTCGCGAAAAAAACGTTACCTCCACTGACAGCTCAGACCCACCAGCTATATCTTCGCACGGAAGGAAGTGCCTCCTTATTACGCACAAAAAAATGAATACTCCGCCTGTTAGATGGGACCCAGTATAGTGGCAGGCTGACTTGTGGGCCTACTAAGTTGACGGGGACGGAGGGCTTTGTCAACTTAGTCAATAATATGCACGATTCTAGCTCCACTGACCATACGATGTCCATCCAACGGTCGTAATGCTTCTTCAATCTCTGGTCTTCTTGCTCCAGCCGCCCAAACCAGCGCCAGTCGTGCCTCGTGCTCCTGCCTCCCGTGGCCGGCTGTGATGCGGCAAAGGCCTCACAGCCCCCTACTACTCCCACCGCTGGCCAGGCCATCCCTCTACTCACCCACACCCCCTGTTATTCTGTGGCGACGGCAGCCTCACCTTCGTACTCCTCTTTGCGTGGGCATCCACTACTGCGTCTTCCCCGGCTCCGCGTCGTCCCCTTCCTAGGCCTCGCCGTCATCCACCGCCGTGGTGCTCTCGGCGCGGCGTGGTCAATGTGGTCAACAACTGACTTCCATCGGAAGAGTACTGTGCGTGGAGAGGCTGACAGCTGGGTCCACGACGGCCGCAAGGAAGTGCCTCCTTATTACGTGCAAAATAATTATTCCTCCACCTGACAGCAGGGACCCACCGGACGGGCCACCAGTATTTCGCGAAAAAAACGTTTCCCCCCTGACTGCTGGGACCCACCAGCTACATCTTCGCAGGCAAGGAAGTGCCTGACAGTCGGGACCCACCTGGTCAAAGCGTACGTAGCATTGTCATTCTGGTCACGAAAGTGTACGTACATACTGGTCACTGTAGAGGTACGCACGTGTCGTAGTAGAGGCGCGCACGTGTCGATGTAGAGGCGCGCACGTAGCATGTACACGTACGTACAGCGGCGAGGGTGCAAGAAAGAAAATACGGCCACGTACGTACATATGGGCAGGGTCTCGAACGCCTACTCGCGCATACGTACATGGCTGGGTCGGAATGGAGAAACAGCGTTGTCGTCGTGTTCATGGGGAGGCAACGGAGTGCGTCATGTTCATGGGGAGGCAACGGAACGTCGTGTTCATCGGGAGGCAACGGAACATGTGGAAGCCAACCGGCTTGGACGGAACAGGCGATGGAAACGAGGCCTGGCGTACCGCACAATGGAGGAAACGGACTCCTACATTCGGAACGGGGTCCTGTTGATCGGGAGGGGGTGTGGCGTACTGCAAAACAGAGGAAACAAACCTCCTACGGTCGAAACGGGGGTCCTGTTGATTGGGAGGGGTGGGGCGTACCGCAAAACAGAGGAAATGGACCTCCTATGGTCGAAACGGGGGTCCTGTTGATCTGGAGGGGTGTGGCGTACCGCAAAACGGACGAAACGGACTTGTGTTGGAGCGCTACGGTCGAAACGGCGGTCCTATTCATCGGGAGGGGTGTGGCGTACCGCAAAATGGGACTCCACGGGATACTGTTCATCTCCACCGTCGACCTCCTCCAGCCTCCATGGGCTACCGTCGACCTCCTCCAGCCTCCACGTGCTCCTGTTCATCCAGCCTCCACCGCGCGCTACTCCACTGGCTACTGTTCAACCACCAATCCACCGTCTACTATTTATCCACCCCTCCACCGTCTACTGTTCATCCAGCCCTCCACACCATGGGGTCATGTTCAACCACCCCTCCACGGCCACCCCTCCATCGTCTACTGTTCATCCAGCCCTCCACACCATGGGGTCCTGTTCATCCATAGGCAACGCCACCGCTCACTGTTCATCCAAACCCCCCCTCCCCCGCAACGCTCACTGTTCATCCAATCGATCGGCTTCAGTTAGCAGTAGTAGCAAAGGAATTGCTCCATCGGGTTCAGTTAGCAGCCATCAATCGATCGCTCGGGTTCAGTAACGTGTAGCCTGCAGTGCAATCGCTCAGGTTCAGTTAGAGCCCAACGCCTCGCTCGGGTTCAGTTAGAGCCAACGCCTCGCACGTGTACGAGAGAAACGCGCATCGCTCGGCCCACGACCTCCCACCGTAACCGGCAACTCCCCGAAATTTTCCTCCCCTCGCCGCTACCACGTTTTTTCCGTCATGGACGGCCCAAAGAATGTCATGCAGCTGCGTCTCCGGCCCGCCCAGGACGAAAAGCCCATTTTCTGTCATGATTTTTTGTCATAGAAGTAGGAGCCCACCACATCTATGTTGATACCGGGTTTTGTCACAATTATCGTCATAGAAGTGTCATATGTATGACAGAAAAAAAATTCGTTCGGCCCAAAATGTCACGGATGTGTCTTTTTTTTGTAGTGCATGTGTCAACATATCATAGGCGCATCTCGCCCATTGGATGAGTGACACATCTGCCAACACGAAGCTGACACGTGGTTCTGTCGGCCAATGAGAATTTTACAGGTGGAAAATCGGCATTGGTCGTGGCTGTTAGCAGGTTAACGGATCCAAAACCGGACTCGATAGCTTAACGGCATCCCATTACGGTGGATGCCACATACCGGTCACCCTTGACAAAAGCACTTCTATGACGCGTGATTTATCGTCATGGAAGTGGACACTTCCATGATGATAATTTCGGTAATGTCATGGAACACTTCAACAGCACAGGTATGACTATCTTGATTCTGTCATAAAATCGTCATGGATGTACATGCATGACAGAAAACGTGACTGATACGTCTCCATCGTATCTACTTTTCCAAACACTTTTGCCCTTGTTTTGGACTCTAAATTGTATGATTTGAATGGAACTAACCCGTACTGACGCTGTTTTCAACAGAATTGCCATGATGTTGTTTTATGTGTAGAAAACAAAAGTTCTCGGAATGACCTGAAACTCCACGGAATATCTTAGAATAAATAATAAAAAATCCTCGCCAAAGATGAAGACCAGGGGGGCCACACCGTGTCCACGAGGGTGGGGGGCGCGCCCCCTCCCCCTGGGCGCGCCCCCCTACCTCGTGGGCCCCCTGGAGACCCTCCGACGCCAACTCCAACTCCATATATTGGCTTTCGGGGAGAAACAAACCATAGAGAAGAAACCATCACGTTTTACAATACGGAGCCGCCACCAAGCCCTAATCTCTCTCGGGAGGGCTGATCTGGAGTCCGTTCGGGGCTCCGGAGAGGGGGATTCATCACCGTCATCATCATCAACCATCCTCCATCACCAATTTCATGATGCGCACTGCCGTGCATGAGTAATGCCATCGTAGGCTTGCTGGAGGGTGATGGGTTGGATGAGATTTATCATGTAATCGAGTTAGCTTTGTTAGGGTTTGATCCCTAGTATCCACTATGTTCTGAGACTGATGTTGCTATGACTTTGCTATGCTTAATGCTTGTCACTAGGGCCCGAGTGCCACGATTTCAGATCTGAACCTATTATGTTTTCATGAATATATGTGAGTTCTTGATCCTATCTTGCAAGTCTATAGTCACCTACTATGTGTTATGATCCGGCAACCCCGAAGTGACAATAATCGGGACCACTCCCGATGATGACCATAGTTTGAGGAGTTCATGTATTCACTATGTGCTAATGCTTTGTTCCGGTTCTCTATTAAAAGGAGGCCTTAATATCCCTTAGTTTCTAATAGGACCCCGTTGCCACAGGAGGGTAGGACAAAAGATGTCATGCAAGTTCTTTTCCATAAGCACGTATGACTATATTCGGAATACATGCCTACATTACATTGATGAATTGGAGCTAGTTCTGTGTCACCCTATGTTATGACGGTTACATGACGAACCGCATCCGGCATAATTATCCATCACTAATTCGGTGCGTACGAGTTTTCCATATACTGGTTATCGCTTATTTACTTTTCCGTTGCTACTGTTACAATCACTACAAAAATACCAAAAACATTACTTTTGCTGTCTTTACTTTTGTTACCGTTACCACCACTATCATATTACTTTGCTACTAAACACTTTGCTGCAGATACTAAGTTTCCAGGTGTGGTTGAATTGACAACGTAGCTGCTAATACTTGAGAATATTCTTTGGCTCCCCTTGTGTCGAATCAATAATTTTGGGTTGAATACTCTATCCTCGAAAACTGTTGCGATCCCCTATACTTGTGGGTTATCAAGACCTTTTTCTGGCGCCGTTGCCGAGGAGCATAGCTCTATTCTTTGAGTCACTTGGGATTTATATCTGCTGGACACTATGAAGAACTTGAAAGACGCTAAGACAAAAATTTATCCCTCAACTACGAGGGGAGGTAAGGAACTGCCATCTGGCTCTGCACTTGATTCACCTTTTGTTATGAGTAAGCTAGCGACACCTAAACCTGCTTCTGCTATTCGTTCTGATATGTCGCATGTTATTGATGATGCCACTTCTGCTATGCATGATACTTATGATGAAACTGCTTCTATGCTTGATACTACTGTGCCCCTTGGTGAATTTCTTGATGAACAAATTTCTAGGTCTAGTGAGAGAGAAATTATTGAAACTGATAATATTGATGAAAGTGATGATGAAGATATGCCTACTATTCCTGAGTGTTATCTTTTTGATGCGGAATCTTCTGCGGCTATTTTTGCTTGTAAAGACAGATATGAACTTAAGAGGCTGCTAGTTAAATGGAGTAAAGAATCTCTTAGAGATAGAATGAAACCCGACCCTGCTTTTTCTACTTCACCTATATGTGTTCCCGATAAGGATTATTATGAATTTTCTGTTGATCCAGATATAATTACTTTGGTTGAATCTGATCCTTTTTATGGCTATGAATCCGAAACCATTGTGGCACATCTTACTAAGTTAAATGATATAGCCGCCCTGTTTACTAATGATGAGAGATCGTGCTACTTTTATATGATCAAAATATTTCCGTTCTCATTAAAGGGTGATGCTAAGATATGGTTTAATTCTCTTGATCCTGGTTGTGTGTGTAGTCCCCAGGATATGATTTATTACTTCTCTGCTAAATATTTCCCTGCTCATAAGAAACAAGCTGCTTTGAGGGAAATATACAACTTCGTGCAAATTAAAGAAGAGAGTCTCCCACAAGCTTGGGGGAGGCTTCTCAAGTTACTTAATGCTTCGCCTGATCATCCTCTTAATAAACCTGAAATACTTGATATCTTTTATAATCGACTAACCGATGCTTCCAGAGATTACCTGGATAGTTGTGTTGGTTCTCTTTTCAGGGAAAGAACACCGGATGAAGCTGAAATTCTATTGAATAATATGTTGACAAATGAAAATAATTGGGCACCTCCTGAGCCAGCTCCAGAGCCAATTACTGAGCCTATTCCTAAACCAACTCCGAAGAAGAGAGGTGTTCTATTTCTCAGTCCCGAAGGTATGCAAGACGCAAAGAAATCTATGAAAGAAAAAGGTATTAAAGCTGAAGATGTTAAGAACTTACCTCCTATTGAAGAAATACATGGTCTTAATTTACCGCCTATTGAAGAAGTATATGATCTCAATTCTTTATTCACTAAAGAACCTCCTGATCCCGATATCACGACACAAGTAGTAAAGGTAAATTCTCTCTATAGATATGATAAAGTTGAAGTCCCTCCTACTGAAATTGCTAGTCAGTGCTTGGATGAGTTTGATAACTTTATGTTTAAGCAAGATGACTTTAATGCTTATTTTGGTAGACAACTAAAACAAGATGCTTATATGATTAAACGCTTGGGTGATTATATGGCAAATATTAGAGGTGAACTTAAACTTGTTAGCAAACATGCTTCTATGGTTACCACTCAAGTAGAACAAGTACTTAAAGCTCAAAAGGATGTGCTTGATGAAATGAATAGTAAGAAAAATGATTATGTTGTTAGAGTGGCTACTAGAACTGGTTGAATGACTCAGGAACCTTTGTATCCTGAAGTCCACCCTAAGAGAATCCAGCAAGATTCTCAAAGAAATAATATAGATGTACCTAGTTCCTCTAAAAGGAAGAAAAAGAAAAATGATAGGACCTTGCAAACTTCTAGTGAACCTATTTCTGAACCACCTGAGAATCCAAATGATATCTCTATGTCTGATGCTGAAACACAATCTGGTAATGAACATGAACCTAGTGAAAATGTTAATGATGATGCTCAACCTAGTAATGATAATGATGTAGAAGTTGAACCTGCTGCTGATCTTGATAACCCACAATAAAAGAATCAACGTTATGATAAAAGAGACTTCGTTGCTAGGAAACATGGTAAAGAAAGGGAACCATGGGTTCAGAAACCCATGCCTTTTCCTCCAAAACCATCCAAGAAAAAAGATGATGAGGATTTTGAGCGCTTTGCCGAAATGATTAGACCTATCTTTTTGCGTATGCGATTAACCGATGTGCTCAAAACAAATCCTTATGCTAAATATATGAAGGATATCATTACTAATAAAAGAAAGATACCGGAAGCTAAAATTTCCACCATGCTTGCTAATTATACTTTTAAGGGTGGGATACCAAAGAAACTTGGAGATCCAGGAGTACCTACTATACCATGCTCCATTAAGAGAAATTATGTTAAAACTGCTTTATGTGATCTAGGAGTCGGTGTTAGTGTTATGCCCCTCTCTTTATATCGTAGACTTGACTTGAATAAGTTGACACCTACTGAAATATCTTTGCAAATGGCTGATAAATCAACTGCTATACCCGTCGGTATTTGTGAGGATGTGCCTGTTGTGGTTGCAAACGTTACTATTTTAACGGACTTTGTTATTCTTGATATTCCCGAGGATGATAGTATGTCTATTATTCTTGGAAGACCTTTTCTTAATACTGCAAGGGCTGTTATTGATTGCAACAAAGGCAATGTCACTTTTCATGTTAATGGTAATGAGCATACGGTACACTTTCCGAGGCAACAACCTCAAGTTTATAATATCAATTCTATTGGAAAAATTCCATCGATTATATTTGGAGGTTTTGAATTTCCTCTCCCTACTGTCAAGAAGAAATATGATATACTTATTATTGGGGATGTCCATATCCCCATTGAGGAAACATAGTGATATTCGAAATTTCTCCGGTTCCATGTTAATTGAAATGAGTTTGTTAACAAGACTTGATCAACCTTGTTAGTGGATTCTTTTTGATGAGCATGAGATGGATGAAACTAGAAGCACAACCTTATGTACCCTCTTTATATTTTCTGTTATTTAGTAGAAATAAAGTAAAATAGTACTTTTTCTGTCTGTTTCCTGATTTATCCGTGCAATATAAAAATATCCCAAAAATAAAAGTCCTCAGAATGCCATGCCAATTTAGTATGATTGTTTCGGGAATATTTGAGGATTTACTGTGCAAAAATTACCGCGGGAGGAGCTGCCACCTGGCCACAAGGGTGGAGGGCACGCCCTACCCCTTGGGCGCGCCCCCTGCCTCGTGGGCCCATGGTGGCCCTCCTCCACTTATCCCTGCACCCATCTTCTTCCTCTGCCTCACACAAACACGAAAAACCAACTCAAGCACGAGTTCCAGCCCCTGTTGCTGTGATTTTCGATCTCCTTGCTCAAAGCACCTCTCGCAAAACTGCTTGGGGAGATTGTTTCTTGGTATGTGACTCCTCCATTGGTCCAATTAGTTTTTGTTCTAGTGCTTTGTTCATTGCAAATTTATGCTGCATAGGTGACCATGTTCTTGATCTTGCATGTCAAATTTATATGGTTCCAAGTAGTTCTAATGCTTGATATAGGCTCTAGGCACTTGTAGGAGTAGTTGCTATCAGTTTTATTGAAGTTGGTTTACTTTTATTTGAAGTTACTAAAAATTTCAGAATTTTTTCAGAGGAAACAATATGTTTAGGAGGATGTTCCAAGGTCGTTCTTCGAGGGTGCAAGGTCTCAGGCTTGCAATGCGCGATGCTGACAAGGAACCACCAAGAGACGCTCCTGTTAGGCCCTGTGAATGGCCTTCGGGAAATTTTATGGATCAAGCGGGAATTAAAGAAGAATTCAACGCATATATACGCAATGCCGGTCTTGAGGACTTTGAAGCTGACAAGTGCCCCCAGTATCATGATCTCACAAGTTCATTTGTGAGGAGGTTTGAGTTTTCATCTTCGCGTAATTCTCCTTCAGTCATGTTTGACCTTTATGACAAATCTTATACCATGGACTTAGAGGATTTCACTTTTGCTTACAAACTTCCATCTTGGGGTAGCGTCAGGGATCCCCCTAAATCTGAATATCGAGACTTTCTTGCTAAAATAACTGTGGGGGAATCTAGAGATATAACACAAGCCACTATAGGGAGCATTCACTTTCCTGCTATACATTATTTTGCTCTCTTTATAGGTAGATGCATAAATGCTAAGGATGAAGGATGTCACATGTGTTCCCCTGATCTCAGCATTCTCAGAAGTGCTGTGTTAGGAGACCAATCTTATCATATGGGAGCCATTGTAGCTCGTAGGTTACATCATAATAGACATAACCGAGATTTCTTTGGAGGAATTTATGCAACCCGCTTAGTTAATTTTCTTGAGATAGACATTCGTGAGGGTGATATGGAGTTACCCCCTACTTATTTAGATTTTGATTCTATGGTTTCCCACCAGTTTGTTGAGAGGACTGAACCACCTCTCCAGTATCGACTAATCTTTAACAAACGGCATGTAGTCCATATTACTCTTCCTGCTCCTACCTTCTTTGATTCTCAGACAAAAGGAAGATATATTTTTACCATAGAGGAGGCAGATGAGTACGAGGGAAGAGCGGAGGCGGCTTGACGCCACGCTGCTGCTCAGGAGGCGATAGCCGCTGCATCACAGTATGACCCCAGCTACACCTACGGGTATCCTCCAGGCTATCCCTGGCAATAGACCAACTTAGGCCAAAAGCCTAAGCTTGGGGGAGTACGTATTTCCCAACGACATTACATTCATGTTCACACACACCAATTGCTAGATGTCGGTGCTCATACTCTTTCATTGTAATATCCATGCTAGTTTATTTTCTTCTTCCTGCCTTCTTCTTGTGTGTTTAATAAACCTTAAGAAAAACAAAAAAATTGGTAGTAGTTTACTTCTTTTCTGTAGTAATTAAAAAGAAAACCCAAAAAAATATTTCTTGTTCTTCTTTTGCTTGTTTGGAGCTTTCCCGTGTAAATAGTTTTTATTTCTTTTCTTTTCTTTGGGGGTCAGTAGGAGAACACCATGATTAAATTGTTGAAGTGGCTCTTATATGCATCATTGTTGATTTAACCAAGAGCCCATATTGCCTTGTCTTCTCCTGTTTATTGAATGCTCATAGATTCCAGCTTAGTCCAATGCACGTGCACTCTTATTATTATTCACAACGTTCGGTCGTGCAAGTGAAAGGCAATTATGATGATACATGATGGACTGACCGAGATGGGAAAAGCTGGTATGAACTCGACCTCTCTTGTTTTTGTAAATATGATGAGTTCATCGTTCTTGATTCAGCTTATTATGAATAAACATGTTTGCAATGACAATTAGAGATCATAGTTGCTCGTGACATGCTTGATTAGCTATGAGTTATAATGGTTTACCTTGCGTGCCAACATGCTATTAAAATGGTTGTGATGTGGTATGATGGGGTGGTATCCTCCTTTGAATGATTTTAGTGACTTGACTTGGCACATGTTCACGCATGTAGTTGAAACAAATCAACATAGCCTTCACGATATTTATGTTCATGGTGGATTATATCCTACTCATGCTTGTATTCAATGTTTATTAATTTTAATGCATGTTCACGACTGTTGTCGCTCTCTAGTTGGTCGCTTCCCAGTCTTCTGCTAGCCTTCACTTGTACTAAGCGGGAATACTGCTTCTGCATCCAATCCTTTAAAACCCAAAGTTATTCCATATGAGTCCACTATACCTTCCTATATGCGGTATCTACCTGCCGTTCCAAGTAAATTTGTATGTGCCAAACTCTAAACTTTCAAATAAACATTCTGTTTTGCATGCTCGAATAGCTCATATATTAACTAGGGCTGCCCTTATCTTCCGTGTTAGGCGGGTTATTCTCAAGAGGAGTGGACTCTGCTCCTCATTCGCGAGAAAGTGGCTGGTCACCGGGATGCCCAGTCCCATGCTTTACGCAAACTAAATCAAAATAATTGCAAACAAAACTCCCCCTGGGACCCATTGAATGTTGGAGGCACTCGTTGTTTCGAGCAAGCCACGGATTGATGCTTGTGGAGGAGGGGGAGTATAAACTTTACCATTCTGTTTGGGAACCGCCTATAATTTGTTTAGCATGGAAGATATCGTCATCTCTTTGTTTTTATGTTGACAATGAAAGTATGCCGCTCAAAATATAATTTATTTCTATTTCAAAACCGAGCTCTGGCACCTCTACAAATCCCTGCTTCCCTCTATGAAGGGCCTATCTATTTACTTCTGTGTTGAGTCATCACCATCTTATTAAAAGCACTAGCTCGCGAGCACAGCTGGCATTTGCATTCATTACTGTTAATTTATATCGGGTATGACTATGATTGGATCTCTTTTACCATGAATTACAATGTCTAGTCAGTCCTTGATCTTTGAAGGTGCTCTGCATTTATGTTTTGCAGTCTCAGAAAGGGCTAGCGAGATACCATCTTGTTATATCATATCATGATTATTTTGAGGAAGTGTTGCATCCGAGATTTATTATTATGGCTTCTAGCTGATTATGTTATTGATATGAGTAAACATGAGACCTGAGAATTATTGCAAATGTGGTTAGTTATGATCTTTGCTGAAAACCTGAATGCTTGCTTGACATATGTACAACAACAAGAGCAAACAGAGTTTGTAAAAGTTTTTCTTTTTCTCTTTCAGTTTGTCAACTGAATTGCTTGAGGACAAGCAAGGGTTTAAGCTTGGGGGAGTTCATACGTCTCCGTCGTATCTACTTTTCCAAACACTTTTGCCCTTGTTTTGGACTCTAACTTGTATGATTTGAATGGTACTAACCCGGACTGACACTGTTTTCAGCAGAATTGCCATGATGTTGTTTTATGTGCAGAAAACAGAAGTTCTCAGAATGACCTGAAACTCCATGGAATATCTTAGAATAAATAATAAAAAATCCTCGCCAAAGATGAAGACCAGGGGGCCCACACCCTGTCCACGAGGGTGGGGGGCGCGCCCCCTCCCCCTGGGCGCGCCCCCTACCTCGTGGGCCCCCTGGAGACCCTCCGACGCCAACTCCAACTCCATATATTGGCTTTCGGGGAGAAAAAAATCAGAGAGAAGAAACCATCGCGTTTTACGATACGGAGTTGCCGCCAAGCCCTAATCTCTCTTGGGAGGGCTCATCTGGAGTCCATTCGGGGCTCTGGAGAGGGGGATTCGTCGCCTTCATCATCATCAACCATCCTCCATCACCAATTTCATGATGCTCACCGCCGTGCGTGAGTAATTCCATCGTAGGCTTGCTGGACGGTGATGGGTATTTATCATGTAATCAAGTTAGCTTTGTTAGGGTTTGATCCCTAGTATCCACTATGTTCTGAGATTGATGTTGCTATGACTTTTCTATGCTTAATGCTTGTCACTAGGGCCCGAGTGCCACGATTTCAGATCTGAACCTATTATGTTTTAATGAATATATGTGAGTTCTTGATCCTATCTTGCAAGTCTGTAGTCACCTACTATGTGTTATGATCCAGAAACCCCGAAGTGACAATAATCGGGACCACTCTCGATGATGACCATAGTTTGAGGAGTTCATGTATTCACTATGTGCTAATGCTTTGTTCTGGTTCTCTATTAAAAGGAGGCCTTAATATCCCTTAGTTTCCAATAGGACCCCGCTGCCACGGGAGGGTAGGACAAAAGATGTCATGCAAGTTCTTTTCCATAAGCACGTATGACTTTATTCGGAATACATGCCTACATTACATTGATGAATTGGAGCTAGTTCTGTGTCACCCTATGTTATGACTGTTACATGACGAACCGCATCCGGCATAATTATCCATCACTAATCCGGTGCCTACAAGTTTTCCATATACTGGTTCTCGCTTATTTACTTTTCCGTTGCTACTGTTACAATCACTACAAAAATACCAAAAACATTAATTTTGTTGTCTTTACTTTTGTTACCGTTACCACCACTATCATATTACTTTGCTACTAAACACTTTGCTAATACTTGAGAATATTCTTTGGCTCCCCTTGTGTCGAATCAATAAATTTGGGTTGAATACTCTACCCTCGAAAACTGTTGTGATCCCCTATACTTGTGGGATATCAAGAGTGACCTACTGTAACAAACACGTATCATCATGGAAGTGTATTTTTTTGTAGTGCAAGCCAGTCAAACAACCCCTCCGCCGCCTGTTGGAAGAGAAGAGAAGGATTGTTGGAGAAGAGATCGCCCGGCTTCTGGCAGCCGGATTTATCATGGAAGTGTTCCACCCGGACTGGATTGCCAACCCGGTCCTAGTCTTGAAGAAGAACAACAAGTGGCACATGTGCATTGATTACACCAGTCTCAACAAAGCCTGCCCCAAAGATCCGTTTGCTCTACCACGACTAGACCAAGTGATTGACTCCACAGCCGGATGCGAGTTGTTATCTTTCCTTGATGCCTATTCCGGCTACCACCAGATCAAGCTAGATCCGGCTTTTCGCCTGAAGACGGCCTTCCTCACACCATTCGGCGCTTTCTGCTACATCGCCATGACGTTTGGCTTGAGAAATGCCAGCGCCACCTTTGAACATTGTACGCAGAAGTGCTTATTGAAGTAACTCGGACGCAATGCCCATGTTTATGTGGACGACATTGTGGTGAAGACGAAGAAGCGTGGCACGCTGATGGAAGACCTCAAGTAGACCTTTGAGAACCTGTGCCATTTCAACATCAAGCTCAACCCGGAGAAATGTGTCTTCGGTGTACCATCCTTGTCTGAGAACGTGGCATCGAGTGCAACCCTGTCAAGGTCAAGGCCATCAAGCGGATGGAGAAACCCACCAAGCTGCGTGACATCCAAAAGTTCACCGGGTGCCTGGAATCCCTCAGCCGCTTCATCAGTTGGCTGGGCGAGAAGGCACTCCCTCTGTACCAGCTCATGAAGAAAACCACTTGCTTCGAGTGGAACGACCAGGCGGACACCGCCTACCTCCGGCTAAAGCGCATGATGTCTACGCCGCCTATCCTGGCGGCTCCGGCTGCTAAAGAGCCCATGCTCCTCTACATCACTGCCACCAACTGAGTCATCAGCATGGTGATTGTCGTCGAGCGTCCAGAAGACGGCAAGGTCAAATTGGTCCAGAGGTCGGTGTACTACCTGAGCAAGGTCCTATCTTCCTCCAAGCAAAACTACCCCCATTACTAGAAGATGTGCCACGGAGTGTACTTTG
This sequence comes from Triticum aestivum, assembly GCF_018294505.1. Classification (NCBI taxonomy): domain Eukaryota; kingdom Viridiplantae; phylum Streptophyta; class Magnoliopsida; order Poales; family Poaceae; genus Triticum; species Triticum aestivum. Next base: position 466,361,672 of record NC_057807.1, on the reverse strand, counting down.
CCGCCAAGAAGCTGAAGCAATTTTTCTAAGAGCACTCCATCACGATTGTCTGCACCGCCTCCCTCATCGAGATAATGGGCAACAGAGATGCCTCGGGCTGGGTGGCCAAGTGGGCCATTGATTTGGCTCCCTACACCATCCTCTACCAGCCCCGCACCACCATCAAGTCCCAAGCGTTGGCCGACTTCCTCGTCGACTGGGCCGAGTCCCAGTACCTGCCACCAGCGCCGGATTCTACGCATTGGCGGATGCACCTTGATGGCTCAAAGATGCACACCAGCTTGGCCGCCAGCATCGTCCTCAGGCGACAAGTTGAAATATACACTTCAGATCCACTTCGCCGCCTCGAACAACGTAGCTGAGTACGAGACGCTCATCTTCGGGCTCCGACTGGCCAAAGAAATCGGCATCCGCCGCATCCTCTGCTACGGCGACTCGGACTTGGTGGTCCAGCAGTCGTCCAGCGACTAGGACGCCAAGGCCGCCCACATGGTGAGCTAACGCCTCCTCGTCCAACAGATGAGCAGGCATTTCGACGGATGCGAGTTCATCCATGTGCCTGGAGCTGACAACGACGCAGCAGACACCCTGATCCGCATTGGATCCACTCCGCAAGCAATACCAGTCGGCGTCTCGGGCTGAACGGTCTGGTCGGCGGCAGGCATAGCTCAGGCTAGTGGGCCCTCCGTCTGCTGTGGATCGGCTCAGCTGGCAGTGGCGGCTGACGAAGTCTCCTGCAGGTCACTAGTCGGTGCCGGGTCGGGCTGATTCCGGCTAGTCGCTCCGCCATCTAGAGCAACTTAGTTGTCGTCCTCGTCCTCGACATCCTCATCACCCTCGTCGCTAGAGGCGATCTCCTGTGCCGAGTCCTCCATGTCCGACGGGTCTAGACCAAACCAGGAGGGGGGAACGACAGCGCCAATGTCCGCCCGCTCCGGGAAGAAGGCATTGACGTCGGCGTAGTTGGAAATGGAAGACGCCCGGATGGCGATGTTCTAGCTCTCCGCCGCCAGCTCCGGTAGCACCTCCTGGCGGAAAGTCGCCAGCTGTGCCATGCGCACACTAGGGTACAAGGCCCTGACAAACTCCAGCACCTTGGCGGCGCCAGCACGTGTAGCGGAGGTCTTCCAGGCATCAAGTCGCTGGACCGCCACCTCCAGATGGCCGCTCGTTCGACTGGGAGTCCATGGAATTGGACTACCCGGCCATAAGGCCTCCAGGACCTGGGCCCCGGTGCCCTGAAGCCGGTGGAGCAGGAGGCGCGTCGGCTCCAAGCGCATCCTGACGGTCGTGAGTTGCTCACCCATGGTCCAAGGCCGGTTCTAAGGAATCTCCTTGCCCTCATGCCGATTTGCCTCGCGCTCAGCCTCGATGGCCATGAGGACGGCAACGGAATAACCCGGAACGAACTCTATGCTTAATAAGATAGCGGCATTAGAAGACGCCCCCCCCCCAATAGCAGTCGGCGGAAAGAAGACAAAACAGAATGAAAAGGGATCACCTTCCAGCAGGTCCTCGATCACGGAGTAGCTGTCATCAAGGAGCTTCTCCCTCTCAACCCAGCTCGAGTGCTCAGTCTTGAACTCGACCTTGAGCGCCGTCATGTCGGCCTTCAGCTTCCGGACCTACTCCGTGTATCGCAGGGCCTGCTCCGCCAGCTCTTTCTCCAGCTGGTCGCGCTTAGAAGCCGCCTGGTCCCGCTCCTGCCTCAGGGCCTTGAGCTGGCCTTCAAAATCGGCCGCGCGCTGGACCAGCTGGGCGTTGGCCACTACAAGAAGAGAAACGAGCAGGCGGCATCAACTATCTACTTAAACAGAAACCAAAACAAGCTGCTGGAGAAGATCCGGCCCGACTGCTCAACAGTCGGCCCGAATCATGGGGGCTACACCCAGTGGTTGCGCTGGCATGCCCCCACCGAAGGATGGCATAATTACTTCGGCTCTAAGCCAGCTCGGTAGTCCGGGTGGCGAGCGCCTGCTTCCGCGCGTTGTAAGCGGCCACCCGCATGTTGTGGAGGTCCTGCAACAATTACAAGCATTTCAACAACGGAACAAAATGCGCTAGAGTTCCAACCCGCCTACTCAGCAGCCGGCTCGGAACTCGGGGGCTACACCCAGTGGGTGCACTGGCGTGCCCCCACGGAAAACTAAAAGAAGAAGAAGCAAAAAAGAGAAATACATACCCGGACGACCGTCCGCGTCGCCAGCATGTCGTCCCTCGCCTTCAGAATGGAGGCATTATGGGTGAGGAATCAGTCGTCCATCTCCCGCACCACCCAGTTCAAGGCGGCGGGGCCGGGTTCCTCCACCCGGACCGAGGAGACGGCGCTGGTAGCCCGGGCGCCAGCCCTCCGCAAGCTCGAGGACATGGCTTCCACCTGCTGCCCAGGCTTTGACACCGCCCGCATGGCACGCCGGCGCGCAGGGGCGTGCATCATCAAGGCCCGGCTGCCGTCTAGCCGGTGTCAGCTGGTGGAACCTCCGGCTGGGTACGTTCTCCACCTCCTTGCCCGCTGGCAGCCGGCTCGTGCTGGTTCCCCTCCACCTCGGGAACGGTGTCGGGGATCTGCGGCTCCGGTGCCGACTGATCAGCTCCGGCCGCTCCAGGCGGCGTCTGGTTCTGAGCCACCTCCGCCTCTGGCCGGCTGAGGGGGATGGTCTCTGGGACCCTGCCACTAGGTGGATCCTCCTGGGCTTTCCTCGTCACCTCTGCCTCCGCCTCCGCCTGGGCCTTCCGCGTCGCCTCGGCCTCCGCCTCCGCCGCGGCCTGGGCCTCCGCCTGGGCCGTTGCCTCCACCTGCGCGTCAGCCCACGCCTTCTCATCAGCCTCCTGTGCTTCAAGCGCCTCCCGCGTGTTCTTGTCCCACGCCTCCTGGAGGGCGGCAGCCAAATCCGGACGCCGAGTGTCGCCGAGCCGTCCACCGTGTCCATCACCGAGGCAAACGAGGCCCACGGGGTGGTGCAGGCCGCCCTGTTCAACAGAAAAGCAAAGATAAAGAAACACCCCAAGAAAGAAGAAAAGTATAACGCCTGAAAAGGCGGGCATGCTCACCCAAATGTGAGCGGCAAGGGCTTGGGCCCCTTCTAGCTGGCGACTGCCCTTTGGGCCTCCTGCCGCTTGGAGGCCTCCGCCAGTTTGGTGGCATCCACCCTCTTCGTCTTCTTGGACGGGTGGCTGCCGTACCTGCCCCCCTAACGGCGCTTGTGCCCGACAAGTGCGGCCGCTGGCTGCGGTGCTGGAGTGCCGGCTCCTCTTTCTGCGCCCCCTTCAGGCGGGCACTGCTTGTTGTTGTCTTCATCATTGTCCAGCCAAGACCGGACGTCACCGACTCCTCCACCTCCGTCTCCTCCAGAGCCGCCTGCTCCGGGGCCTCCCGATCCTCCTCTGCCTCCTACGGAGCCACCTGCTTCGGTGCTGCCATCTCCTTCGCCGCCTCCTATGGCGACCTCTTCATCACCGCCTTCATCCATGGCCACCGCCCCTAGCTCGAGGTCATCCACGTCACTATCCTCGTGGTATGACATCCACTCATAACCAAGAGGCGTCGCGCCTTGGCCCGGGAAATGCTGCCACGAGAGACAACTGGTCAAGTCGGAAGAATAAGAAATGTAAAGAATGGAGCAGTCGGATCAGACACGTACCACAGGAGGAGGGTTGGCCCGGCTATAGCGCTCCTTGTCGATGCGCCACTCCGCATCGTTGAGCTTGCTGTTGGTCATGTCATTGACGTGGAGGGCCACCTCTGCCCTTGGCATCTCCTTCATCGACATCCGGCATGGATCTTGGTGGCTGCTCATCTCACAGATGAGGTGCAGTCGGAGCTGAAGCGGTGAAACCCGGCATAGGATGAAGCCGACCACTAGGTCGGCCGGCTGGAGGCCCTCCCGACTTGTCATATCGTCTAGCCGGACGAGGACACTGACGATGTTCGGAGGCTTTGGCTTCTTGGGCGACTGATGTTGCTAGTTGACGCATGATCCAGCAGGCTGCCCTGGCACGTAAGGCGGCAAGTTGATGTAGTCTACGTTCCGGAGATTCCGGACGTAGAAGAATGACCTCTGCTAGAGATTGGCTGTCTCATGCAGAGGAAGTGGAGGGAAGCATGTGCCGATTCATGAGCGCCTCACGGCCATGCATGCTCTGCACGGGGCCGGCTCATCCTTTGCCGCTGTACCGAGCTTGAGGTAGAAGAATCTACCCCACAACTCGATAGTCGGCTGCACGCCGAGGTATCCCTTGCAGATGGAGACGAAGGCAGAGATGCACACCACTGTGTTGGAGGTGAGATGGTGCGGCTGAAGTTGGAAGTGATGGAGGAACTCCCGAAAGAAGCCGGAGGCCGGGAGCGCGAAGCCGCGGATGAAGTGGGCATGGAAGACTACGTACTTGTCGAGCCCTGGCAGCGGTGAGGTCTCCGACCAGGGGATGCACACTCCTACGTGCTCGGAGCGAGGAATCATCCTCGTTGCACTGAGGAAGTCGATATGGTCCTGGGGAATGGTGGATCCAATCCATCCACTCTTCGCCATGACGCGGGACAGCGAGGGAGAGCTCGCCGGAGAATAAAGGGAAAAGGATGCCGCGGTGATGAGGACAATGACGATGGTAACGCATGGCAGAGAAGCCGCAGTGGTGGCCGCGGCAGAGCAATCGCCTCGACGGGGTGACGGTCGCGGCAAGGTGACGGCCTCGGGAGGGGCGGCTACGGTGGCGCTTCGGCGGTAGCAGAATGAAGCAGCATGATGATGGCAATGGAGAAGAGAGGGAGTGGGGAGTGGGTGCGCGAGCGTTTTTCCATTCCTCCTCTTCCTCCCCCTTCTTTATAGCCGGCCAGGGTGAAGCCGAGGCGACTTGCAAGCGTGGGATTAAGTATGCCCCATGACCCGCATGACCCCGTGTTTACCGCGCTTTAAGGCGCAGTTACGTTGCCACGGGAGGGCAACCACCCGCCTTAGCGGATCCGCCCGCGGGCCGAGGCCCTGTAGCAGCGGGCCCCAGCCTGCGGCCATGTCCCGTCGCACGCATGGGCTAGCAGGCCGGCCTGGCCAGCAAGCGCCGCGTGTCGCACACTTGGCGGGCGGCGCTGCCCCGACTCCCGCCAGACGGTTCGAATTCTACCAGGCCGCCCCGGCCATGTCCGGCTCCTGGCGTCGTACTCCTCCTAGTCGGACGGAGCAGAAGGCGGAAGATCACTCAGGAGGGAAACTACTGAGGCCCTCCGGCTGCCCAAGGCCGTAGAGCCTCACCAGCTTCGAGAACTACTAATAGGGGGATAGACCCTGGGTAGCCTCACCAGGACTTCAAAGACTTTTCAAGACATCGGGGCTGGCCAAGCCCCTCTGCCTGACTGGTCGCAAGGCCGGCCCTTGGGGCCAACTGGTACCAAGGGACCGTTTCCTAGAAGGCAGCGGACCCCAAGGAAGCGGCGCACTCCAGAAGGCGGCAAGGGCATGGGTCGACTCCTACCAGGCAGCCTTTCACCCCCTCAAAGTTTGCGCCCACCTGCTACGACAAGACTGGGTGTGGCTACAGTGCGACCTGCCACCCCCCAGATCCAGTGCGAAACATGGCCACAGCACAGGTGTACCAAGCGAATAGCCCTTGCTTGATGCGGTACTGTAGTCACACGGCCCATGACGTCGCCTATGTTAGATAGGGACATGCTCCCATGACGGGTGGTCCATGTGGCCCGCAGATGGCAGGCCCCACCTGTCCACGTATCGCCAGAAGGCGCAAGGCCAGAGCAGACGGCCTCAAGGGGGGCCGACTCCCAACAGGCGGCCGTCCCTCCCCTTGGAGTCTGTGCGCCATTAACCTGAAGGGACGGGGTGTCTCTATAGTAATCGCCTGCCAGGCGGCAGTACTGTAGCCATGTGCCCCCCGACCAAGCTTCCATCATCAGAGGCGAGGCTACAAAGCAGCATAGTCCTCCTGGTCCACACACCATGGGCCCTACCTGTTGGCCGAGTTCACGACAGTCGGCGGGGACCACCAGGCGGCGGGCCCTAGTGGTCAGCAGAGAAGCCGAAGCCCAGAGACACTGACGGTCGGGTCCTACAACCAGCCGGATTACTATTGTACCCATGGGTGGTAGGCCTATATAACCCCCCCGGGTTCACCCATGCGAAGGGTTCGGCATTCCAGCCACTCCACACCTACGTAGTTAGGGAAGGGGTAGAGCTAGCCTTTCCTTCTTCTTCCTCTAGTGGAAACAGCTCAAGGAGCACTCTTGTAGCTACTCATTTGATCATAGTCACCATGAAGATACCCCGAAGAGCAGGACTAGGGGTGTTATCTCCACGGAGAGCCCCAAACCTGGGTAAAATCCGTCGTCGTTTGAGGTCTTTCCTACTCCCACTTCTAGAGCCCGGTAACGTACTCATGTCCGCACACATGATAAGCCATCCCTTGGCATATGTCGAGGAAATACGACGACACCTCCCCCACCTATATATATGTGGGAGGGGGGGTGCCTAGCACAACCAGACAATTGCCTAGCCGTGTGCGGCGCCCCCCTCCACCGTTTACTCCCCCGGTCATATTTTCGTAGTGCTTAGGCGAAGCCCTGCGGAGATCACTTCACCATCACTGTCACCACGCCGTCGTGCTGACGGAACTCATCTACTACCTCGACGTATTGTTGGATCAAGAAGGCGAGGGATGTCACCGAGCTAAACGTGTGCAAAACTCGGAGGTGTCGTACGTTCGGTACTTGATCGTTGGATCACGAAGAAAGTTCGACTACATCAACCGCGTTGTGAAATGCTTCCGGTTACGGTCTACGAGGGTACATAGACACACTCTCCCCCTCGTTGCTATGCATCTCCATGGATAGATCATTGCGTGTGCGTAGATTTTTTTTGTTTTCCATGCAACATTTCCCAACAGAGGCTACATGCTTTGAATGCGAAGAACCCCTATTTCTAGGCTTGTGGAGACATTTAGGAACAAGGACTGCTACAATACACCTCTGTGAAAGAGCAAGTTGCCATGTTCCTGAAGGAAATATGCCATAGAGGCAATAATAAAGTTGTTATTTTATATTTCCTTATTCATGATAAATGTTTATTTATTCATGCTAGAATTGTATAACCGGAAACTTGATACATGTGTGAATACATAGACAAAACATCGTGTCCCTAGTATGCCTCTACTAGACTAGCTCGTTGATCAAAGATGGTTAAGTTTCCTAGCCATGGACATGTGTTGTCATTTGATGAACGGGATCACATCATTAGGAGAATGATGTGATGGACAAGACCCATCCGTTAGCTTAGCATAATGATCATTAAGTTTTATTGCTATTGCTTTCTTCATGACTTATACATGTTCCTCTGACTATGAGATTATGCAACTCCCAAATATCGGAGGAACACCTTGTGTGCTATCAAACGTCACAATGTAACTAGGTGATTATAAAGATGCTCTACAGGTGTATCCAAAGGTGTTTTTTGGGTTAGCATAGACCGATATTAGGATTAGTCACTCCATGCATCGGAGAGGTACCTCTAGGCCCTCTCGGTAATGCTCATCACTATAAGCCTTGCAAGCAATGTGACTAATGATTTAGTTATGGGATGATGCATTATGGAATGGTTAAAGAGACTTGCTGGTAACGAGATTGATATAGGTATGAAGATACCGACGATCGAATCTCAGGCAAGTAACATACCGATGACAAAGGGAACAACGTATGTTGTTGTGCGGTTTGACCGATAAAGATCTTCGTAGAATATGTAGGAGCCAATATGAACATCTAGGTTCTGCTATTGGTTATTGATTGGAGATGTATCTTGATCATGTCTACATAGTTCTCTAACCCGTAGGGTTCGCACGCTTAATGTTGGATGACGATTTGTATTATGAGTTATGTGTTTTGGTGACCGAAGTTTGTTCGGAGTCCCAGATGAGGTCACGTACATGACGAGGTGTCTCAAAATGGTCGACAGGTAAAGATTCACATACTGGAAGGTTATATTCGGACATCGGAATGGTTTCGAGTGATTCAGATATTTTTCCGGAGTACCGAGGGGTTACCGGAACCCCCCGGGGAAGTTTTTGGGCCAACATGGGCCTAAGGGAGATAGAGGGAAGCCCGCGGGATGTGGTCGTGCGCCCCCCTCCTAGGGAGTACGAATAGGACAAGGAGGAGGGGGAAGCGCCCCCCTTCCCTTTCCCTCTCCCTCTCCTTCCTGTTCCCTCTGGTGGAGAAAGGAAGGGGGTCGAATCCTACTTGGACTAGGAGTCCAAGTAAGACTCCCCCCATGGCGCGCCCATCCTGGCCACCGGCCTCTCTCCCCCCTCCTTTATATACGTGGGCCGAGGGCACCCCAAAGGCACATGAATTGATCTCTTAGCCATGTGTCGTGCCCTCCTCCATAGTTTACTCCTCCGGTCATAGCGTCGTAGTGCTTAGGCGAAGCCCTACGCGGATCACATCACCAACACCGTCACCACATTATCGTGCTGACGGAACTCTCCCTCGACCCTCTAATAGATCAAGAGTTCGAGGGACATCATCAAGCTGAACATATGCTGAACACGGAGGTGTTGTATGTTCGGTACTTGGATTGGTTGGATCATCAAGATGTTCGACTACATCAACCGCGTTAATCTAACGCTTCCGCTTTCGATCTACGAGGGTATGTGGACACACTCTCCCCCTCTTGTTGTTATGCATCTCTTAGATAGATCTTGTGTGAGCGTAGGAAAATTTTGAAATTGCATGCTACATTCCCCAATAGTGGCATCCGAGCTAGGTTTATGCATAGATGATATGCACGAGTAGAACACAAAGAGTTGTGGGCGATAATAGTCATATTACTTACCACCAACGTCTTACTTTGATTCAGCGGTATTGTTGGATGAAGCGGCCCGGACCAACATTACATGACCGCGTTCATGAGACTGGTTCTACCGACGTGCTTTGCACATAGGTGGCTGGCGGGTGTCTGTTTCTCCAACTTTAGTTGAATCGAGTTTGACTATGGCCGATCCTTGTTGAAGGTTAAAACATCACACTTGACAAAACATCGTTGTGTTTTTGATGCGTAGGTAAGAACAGTTCTGGCTAGAAGCCCGTAGCAGCCACGTAAAACTTGCAACAATAAAGTAGAGGACATCTAACTTGTTTATGTAGGGCTTGTTGTGATGTGATATGGTCAAGACATGATGTGATATAAATTTTTGTATGACATGATCATGTTTTGTATCAATGTTATTGGCAACTGGTAGGAGCCATATGGTTGTCGCTTTATTGTATGAAATGCAAGCGCCATGTAATTGCTTTACTTTATCAGTAAGCGGTAGCGATAGTCGTAGAAGCAATAGTGGGCGTGGCGAAAACGATGCTATGATGGAGATGAAGGTGTCAAGCCGGTGACAATGGAGATCATGACAATGCTTTGGACATGGAGATCAATGGCACAAAATAATGATGGCCATATCATGTCACATATTTTGATTGCATGTGAGCTTTATCTTTTATGCATCTTATTTTTCTTAGTACGGCGGTAGCATTATAAGATGACCCCTCACTAAATTTCAAGGTATAAGTGTTCTCCCTGAGTATGCACCATTTCTACAGTTCGTCGTGCCGAGACACCACATGATGATCAGGTGTGATAAGCTCTACGGTCACATCCAACATGTGCAAGCCAGTTTTGCGCGTGCAGAATACTCGGGTTAAACTTGACGAGCCTAGCATATACAGATATGTCCTCGGAACACTGGAGACCGAAAGGTCGAACGTGAATCATATAGTAGATATGATCAACATAGTGATGTTCACCATTGATGACAGATACGTCCATTTTGCATCATGTTTTCCTACTGTTATTTATGTTGTTTTACTGTATAATAATGCTTTTTGGAGTAAGTCTAATGCCTTTTCTCTCATAATATGCAAGGTACACACAAAAGGGGAGAATTCTGGCAGCTGGAAATCTGGACCTGAAAAAGCTACGTCAAGCTACCTATTTTGCACAACTCCAAATGATCTGAAACTTCTCAAGGATTTTTTTATGGAATATTTAAGAATTATTGGAGGCAATAAGTACCAGAGGGGGGCCACCAGGTGGGCACTACCCACCTGGGTGCGCCAGGAGGCCCAGGCGTGCCCTGGTGGGTGCTGCCCTCCTCGGCCCACCTCCGGTGCCCATCTACTGGTATATAAGTCATTTTGACCTAGAAAAAATAAAGGGAGGACATTTGGGACGAAGCGCCGCTGCCTCGAGGCGGAACTTGGGCGGCGGCACTTTTGCTCTCCGGTGGAGCAATTCCGCCGGGGGAACTTCCCTCCCGGAGGGGGAAATCATCGTCATCATCATCACCAACAACTCTCCCATCTTCGGGAGGGCTATCTTCATCAACATCTTCACAGCACCAACTCCTCTCAAACCCTAGTTCATCTCTTGTGTTCAATCTTTGTCTCAAAACTATAGATTGGTGCTTGTGGGTGACTAGTAGTGTTGATTACATCTTGTAGTTGATTACTGTATGGTTATTTGGTGGAATATTATATGTTCAGATCCATTATTCTATTTAATACCCCTTTGATCTTGAGCATGTTTATCATTTGTGATTAGTTACTTTCGTTCTTGAGGTTACGGGAGAAATCATGTTGCAAGTAATCATGTGAACTTGATATGTGTTCGATATTTTGATGATATGTATGTTGTCATTCTCTTAGTGGTGTCATGTGAACGTCGACTACATGACACTTCACCATATTTGGGCCTAAGGGAATGCATTGTGGAGTAGTTATTAGATGGTGGGTTGCGAGACTGACAGAAGCTTAAACCCAGTTTATGCGTTATTCTGTAAGGGACCAATTGGATCCAAAAGTTTAATGCTATGGTTAGAAGTTATTCTTAATACTTTTCTCGTAGTTGTGGATGCTTCTGAGAGGGTTAATCATAAGTAGGAGGTTTGTTCAAGTAATAACAAGACCTAAGCATTGGTCCACCCACATATCAAATTATCAAAGTAACGAACACGAATTAAACCACCATGATGAAAGTGACTAGATGAAATTCCTGTGTACCCTCAAGAACACTTTGCTTATCATAAGAGACTATTTGGGCCTCTCCTTTGCAGCAAAAGGATTGGGCTACCTTGCTGCACTTTTGTTAGTACTATCGTTACTTGCTCGTTACAAATTATCTTGCTATCAAACTACTCCGCTACTTACAATTTTAGCACTTGCAGACATTACGTACCTTGCTGAAAACCACTTGTCATTTCCTTCTTCTCCTTGTTGGGTTTGATACTCTTACTTATCGAAAAGGCTACAATTGACCCCATATACTTTTGGCCCATCAAGGCCATTTTCTGGCGCCGTTGCCGGGGAGTGAAGCATTCTTGGTAGGTGGAAATTGGTAAGGAAACTTACTACATGCTGAAATTTATTGTCACTTGCTACTATGGAAAACAATCCTTTGAGGGATTTGTTCGGAGTATGTTCAACTTGACCGGAACCACAATTAGTTACCCCTCAACCTACTGCACCTACTGAAAATATTGAATATGAAATTCCTTCGGGTATGTTAGAACAACTGCTAGCTAATCCTTATGCAGGAGATGGAACCGAACATCCTGATATGCACTTGATATATGTGCATGAAATTTGTGGATTGTTTAAACTTGCAGGTTTGCCCGAAGATGAAGCTAAGAAATAGGTTTCCCCTTTATCTTTGAAGGGAAAAGCATTGACATGGTATAGGCTATGTGATGATATTGGATCTTGGAACTAGAATCGTTTGAAATTGGAATTCCATCAAAAAAATTATCCTATGCATCTAGTTCATCATGCTCGGAATTATATATGTAATTTTTGGCCTCGTGAAGGAGAAAGTATTGCTCTAGCTTGGGGGAGGCTTAAGTCAATGTTATATTCATGCCCCAATCATGAGCTCTCAAGAGAAATTATCATTCAGAACTTTTATGCTTGGCTTTCTCGTAATGATCAAACCATGCTCGATACTTCTTGTACTGGTTCTTTTATGAAGAAGACTATTGAATTCCGGTGGGATCTTTTAGAAAGAATTAAATGCAACTCTGCAGATTGGGAACTCAACAAAGGTAAAGAGTCAGGTATTGAACCTAAGTTTGATTGTGTTAAGTCTTTTATGAATACCGATGCTTTTCAAAAGTTTAGCACTAAATATGGACTTGACTCTGAGATAGTAGCTTCCTTTTATGAATCTTTTGCTACTCATGTTGATCTCCCTAAGGAGAAGTGGTTTAAATATCACCCACCAGTTAAAGAGAAAATTATAGTACCAGTAAAAGATAGAGAAGAAACTATCATTTACAATGTTGATCCAGTTGTTCCCACTACTTATATTGAAAAACCACCTTTTCCTGTTAGGATGAAGGAACATGCTAAAGCTTCAACTGTGGTTAACAAAAGTTATCTTAGAACACCCAAACCATCTGAACAAATCAGAGTTGAACCTAGTGTTGCTATAGTTAAATATCTCTTAGTTCATAATATTGATGGGCATGTTATTTACTTCTGCGGTGAAGCTTCTAGAATTGCCAAACCTAAAGGAAAAGATAAACATAGACCAGTTGTTGGCATGCCTGTTGTCTCAGTTAAGATAGGAGATCACTATTATCATGGGTTATGTGACCTAGCTGCTAGTGTGAGTGCTATTCCTTTCTCCTTATATCACGAAATTAAAGATGAAATAGCACCTGCTAAAATAGAAGGCATAGATGTCACTATTAAACTTGCTAATAGAGATACTATATCACCAGTTGAGATTCTTAGAGATGTTGAAGTCTTGTGTGGGAAAATAAAATACCCTACTGATTTTTCTTGTTCTTAGCTCCCCACAAGATGACTTTTGTCCCATTATTTTTGGTAGACCTTTCTTGAACACCGTCAGTGTTAAAATAATTGTGAGAAACAAATTGTCGGTGTTAGCTTTGGTGCTGAGTCTCATGAATTTAATTTTTCCAAGTTTAGTAGATAACCTCATGAGAAAGATCTTATATTTACTAATTGGAGGCACCATACGAGGCATCCCGTTAATCCTTGAGTTTAAGATAATTTGGCCATCCGATTAATTTATAATGTGTGCGTAGCCATTGGATGAAATAGGAGACCTGCTCGCCTATCCCACCTACATGATACATCATTTTCATGGTCTCTCTACTTCTATAGAGAGAAAAAGGAAAAACTGATCGTGGATGCAGTGGATTATCCCACGTACATTACAAAGCTATAACCTTCGCTAGAAAGTTACGTTCTAGGCCTTCCATATTTGGATGATGTGCCGTAAGAGATAAGAACTCTCTCTCCCTCTTCCAAAGTCACTGGCCTGACCAAAACCACGACTCCCTCCATCCCTCCTCTCACGAAATCAATCCAACATCGCTCCGCCGCCGTCGCTGCTCTCCAACCATTAGATTTCTCAGCTGCAATTATTCTCTTCTATCCCCCTCTCTCAAGTCTCAACCCCATGCAGCCTAATATTTTGCCTGTGCGTCCATCCATCCTCCCAGCAAGGCCCGTTGGAGATGGCATTGTCTTAGAGGTACAGGCTGTACGGTGATTGACCTCCATGCTGGATATCAACATATTTGGATTTTGGAGGCCTTCACATCCTGGCTCCCGTAACAGCGACTGCACTATGTCTTTGTGTGCTCTCATGATTACATCGGAATTTCCATGGCTGACAAAGGCAGATGTGGTGGAAACAACCTGTGCTAAGCTGCATACTTCATGGTAAGCTCAAGTATAGCTATCTCATAATTCCCTACAATGTTAATTTCCCTTTTTTCTTACTTGAGGAAATCACCAAGGGAAAAGTCGACGAGCTGAATATATTTTTGTATTACGATCGAGCTGACAATCAACCAGCCAGTGCCGAGTTTTTTTGTTGTTGCCAGATTACATGTTAATAGAATATTGGTAAGGGATCTAGGACAGTAGGCCTCCTTGGTCATGAGGTTTAAGACGGTACAACTTTGCCGTCAGTGTGGCAGCCGCCGCATTGTCATCACGGTCGATCCTATGCCATTTTCATGTAATAGAAAACAATCTTAATTTGATTAATAGCTCTCCATGAGATATACTTTTTTTCCAAGGTAATCTTATTTGATGGCAATCATTTTCACGTATGGAGTAAATTGGCATGGAAGTTACAGGTTTGTTCAGTACACTTGCCAACCACACGTTAACATTGCAAATCACATGTTTGTTAAAAGTTAAAAGCCTAGGTGGAAGACTGTGATTTAAATTTCTTTTCCTAGGTGTTGTGATAATGCCATATCTCAGTTTTTTTTTTACTTCCAACAGATCACCATGTCATTTAGGACAACATATGCATTATTTAACACCTGGAGCTCCTACAATAGTGCTATTAGCCAAGCAAACTTTACCATATGTTGCTACTTTAGCCAGTTTAAATCCATTCATATGTGAACACGTTTTTGGAGAGTGAAATCTATTAAATAATTTGGATTTTTACTCCATTGCAGTAGTGGTTCCATCGGGAAGTTCAATTTAACATATGAACTTGGTTGACCCGTCCATCTCACAAAGAAAGCTTTCATATATGCATTCGCATGGTAGATTTACTGTTCAAAATATGCAGATCAATTCACTGTCCAGGTTAAGATGTCCATGCATATGATAATTTAGTCCACTGTCGAGATCATGAATGCCTTAATTTTTCTGTTGTTAATGATATTGTTGTAGTATCATTTAAACATGCTTAAAACAATATGTTATTTCTTAGTGAACAAACTGATAAATATTTGTGGATTCAGACTCGGGAGTGGCTTGCAATAAAGAAAACATATACACTGTAGCTGAATTAGTTGTTTACATGTATTTGATACAGATGCCCTGAATTTTGTTAACATTCATCTGTAACTTTCCCATATCAAGATTATGTCTGGGCAGTCAATGTTTTCTCCAATATTACAGTTGGTCCTATTGCTATACATGTGAGTATCTTTTCTCTACTCTATCTGAGGGTCCAACTTCTATCATGTTGTATGTATTCTGTCATTTACATCCTACATACCTTTGAACCGTTGCACTAGCAGTATACAACAATCATCGTTCATGGTTTATTGGTTCAATTTATATTCCTCTGTTACTTTTATTCAGAGAAAAGCTTGATGATTGTTGCATTCATATTCCTTTGAATAAAGAAAATGTTCGGTCATGGTTTATTGGTTCAATTTTCATATCCTAAACAACTTCAATTTAAGCAACAAGTTCCATTTACTGCGTAGGAATAAAAGGAACATAACTTATGGATTTGCAGGACATAAGAAGTGTTGGTCTAGCTCTCATCTAACCTGATTAGATATTATTACAATGGTTGCTTCTCGCTGCAGAACACAGTTGACTCGAAGGCTGCATGTCTACCCTATCTTTTTCCATGCTACCAACCCTACTTTTGAAGGTATATTGATGCTGATGTGTTATAACGCAATGGCCTGTATAACATATAATCAGCCACTGCAACTTCAGACCACAAATTTTGCTTCTCTCTAACATCTGTCCATTGATTGCTTTTTCTGGAACTAATTATGCATTCATGGCTACTGTCCGGTATATATATTATGTGGCGCAAAAAATATATATGTGTCCTTCTATTGAAAGGTATTTAATTAGATAGGTTTATATAGCTATAACTTAATGAACTGTGCGAAGGCATTCTCATATGTATCTCTCACACCAATATTTTGCAGCTCACACTAATTTTTTTTAGTTGGCTACTTGTTATCCATGCACAATATATGCTAAATAGTCTGGCATGTTGAACTTCAATAAAAGCGGTAAGAACAAAATATAAGTAAGAATGTAAATCTTCATACGTTAACTGACTTCCAGATTTGTATTTGTGGTCATGGCCTATTCAAAACTACAATGCTATAGTAAATGTAGCTTTGGTTGTACGTACATCATATCAAATCTCTCTGACTAGATCCCATGACATGGAAATCTTCCTCACCACTTCTCCTTAATCATTTTTTAAGTGTTGCACTGTCTGATCAACAAAAGGAAAGTTGGGGCACCGAAGATATGTAAGCCTATAAGAGCTTGACTACCTTTGTGGTTCTTCAAAAGGTATGAAAGCCACTTGACATCTTGGATTTGAAAGCTACTATTACACATGGAATATGACATATATACATAACTATATGTGAGAATGCGGGTAATTTATGTTTGTGACTCCCCAATTCTGTTGTCTCTTCAAACTTTTCAGCATTTATCCACATTTATGCAGAAAAAAGATACATGTGTGTGCTGAAAAATGATGGTATCTATGGTATTAGAAAACCCAGTTCAATTTTCGTATCAAGTGGTAGTATGGTGGACTAAGGTTTATGGTGGTACACTATTTATGTTATCAGGAAGCTTTCTATTTGTCATTTGTTATTAGGAAGCTTTCTATTTGCCATTTTTCTGCGTATTTGCATAATTTGTAAGGCTCATCCAATACACCAAATAGGACAAGCTCGGATGTAAAAATTCCCATGAGAATGTTACCAACAGGGAAATAAGTAAAAAAACATCAATTTTCATACCAGATTCTCATTGGTGCTTTAGTGCACCTATGGAGATATTGTTATTTGCAGTTTGGCGGGTCATGAATTACATATCTATTTCCACAATGATGGTCCATGAATTACTTATCTATTTCCACAATGATGATCAATGTCAAATTATTCATTATAACTATTCTCCCAAGGATACAACCAACATATTTGCCATTGGCAATAGTTCTCATGCAAAATTTTAATATATATCTGTGGGAAGAAAAACAAAGGACGTGAAAAATAATAGTATATCATAAAGGCTCGCAATACCTTTTTATGTGTTTTTCAAATAACTAGCCCGTGCAGTGGCACGGGTTGATGACTAGTTTGCCTAGTAAGGATGAAATTATTGGTCTTGCTTCTATTGTTGTGCCTCCTACTGATCCTTTGGAACAATATTTTCTAGACGATGAAAATGATTTGCATATGCGTGAAAGAAATGAAATAGATAGAATATTTTTCAAACAATAACCTCTGCTTAAACACAATTTGCCTATTGAAACTCTAGGAGGTCCTCATCCACCTAAAGGTGATCCTGTGTTTGAATTAAAACAATTGCCACACACTTTGAAATATGCTTATCTTGATGAGAAAAAGATATACCCTATTATTATTAGTGCTAACCTTTCAGAACATGAAGAAGAAATATTATTGAAAGTTCTAAGGAAGCACAGATCTGCTATTGGATATACTCTCGATGATCTTAAGGGCATTAGTCCCTCTTTATGTCAGCACAAGATTAATATGGAACACGATGCTAAACCCATTGTTGATCACCAACGTCGGTTAAATCCGAAGATTAAAGAAGTGGTAAGAACGGAAATATTAAAACTTCTGGAAGCAGGTATAATCTATCCTATAGCTGATAGTAGATGGGTAAGTCTTATTCATTGTGTCCCTAAGAAGAGAGGTATTACTGTTGTTCCTAATGATAAGAATGAACTCATTCCACAAAGAATTGTCACGGGCTATAGGATGGTAATTGATTATAGAAAATTAAACAAAGCAACTAGAAAAGATCATTACCCTCTGCCTTTTATTGATCAAATGTTAGAAAGGTTGTCCAAGCACATGCATTTTTGCTTTCTTGATGGATACTCTGGCTTTTCACAAATACTTGTTTTACAATCTGATCAAGAAAAAACCACTTTTACTTGTCCTTTTGGAACTTTCGCTTATAGACGTATGCCTTTTGGTCTATGTAATGCACCTACTACCCTTCAAAGATGTATGACTGCTATCTTCTCTGATTTTTGTGAAAAGATTGTTGAGGTTTTCATGTATGACTTTTCCGTTTATGGGAAGTCTTTTGATGATTGTTTAAGCAATCTTGATCGAGTTTTGCAGAGATGTGAACAAACAAATCTTGTCTTGAACTAGGAGAAGTGCCACTTCATGGTTAATGAAGGTATTGTTTTGGGCCATAAAATTTCCAAGAGAGGCATTGAGGTGGACAAAGCCAAGGTTGATGCAATTGAGAAGATGCCATGTCCTAAAGCTATCAAAGGTATTCGTAGTTTCCTTGGTCATGCTGGTTTTTATAGGAGGTTTATCAAAGACTTTTCTAAAATTTCTAGGCCTCTTACGAATCTTTTGCAGAAGGATATTCCCTTTGTGTTTGATGATGATTGTATGGAAGCCTTTGAAACACTAAAGAAAGCCTTAATTACTGCACCTGTTGTTCAACCACCTGATTGGAACTTGCCTTTTGAGATTATGTGTGATGCTAGTGATTATGTTGTTGGTGTTGTTCTAGGACAAAGAGTTGATAAGAAATTGAATGTTATCCATTATGCTAGTAAAACTCTAGACAATGCTCAACACGACTATGCTACTACTGAAAAAGAATTCTTAGCAGTGGTATTTGCTTGTGACAAATTTAGATCTTACATTGTTGATTCTAAAGTAATTGTTCACACTGAGCATGCTACCATAAAATATCTTATGGAACAGAAAGATGCTAAACCTAGACTCATTAGGTGGGTTCTTTTGCTACAAGAATTTGATTTGCATATCACTGATAGGAAAGGAGCAGAGAACCCCGTAGCTGATAACTTGTCTAGGCTTGAAAATATTCTTGATGACCCACAACCTATTAATGATAACTGTCCTGATGAACAACTAGCTGCAATAAATGTTTCTAATAGTACACCTTGGTATGCTGACTATGCTAATTATATTGTTGCTAAATACATACCACCTAGCTTCACATACCAACAAAACAAAAAATTCTTCTATGATTTAAGACATTACTTTTGGGATGACCCACATCTTTATAAATAAGGAGTAGATGGTATTAGACATTGTATACCTGAGCATGAACATGAAAAAATCCTAGGGAAATGTCACTCTGAAGCTTATGGAGGACATCACGCAGGAGACGGAACTGCTCATAAGGTATTGCAATCTGGTTTTTATTGGCCTACTCTCTTCAAAGATGCTCGTAAGTTTGTCTCGTCTTGTGATGAATGCCAAAGAATAGGTAATATTGGTAAGCATCAAGAAATGTCTATGAATTGTTCACTTGCTGTTGAACCATTTGATGTTTGGGGATTTGATTTCATGGGACCCTTCCCTTCCTCTAATGGGTATACACATATTTTGGTTGTTGTTGATTATGTTACTAAGTGCGTAGAAGCTATTCCAACTAGTATTGCTGATCACAACACCTCTATTAAAATGCTTAAGGAAGTTATTTTCCCAAGGTTTGGAGTCCCTAGATATTTAATGATAGATGGTGGTTCACACTTTATTCATGGTGCTTTCCGTAAAATGCTTGCTAAGTATGATGTTAACCATAGAATTACTTCACCTTATCATCCTCAGTCTAGTGGTCAAGTTGAACTTAGCAATAGAGAAATAAAACTAATCTTACAAAAGACTGTCAATAGGTCCTGGGAGAATTGGTCTAAGAAATTAGATGATGCACTTTGGGCTTATGGAACAGCTTATAAAAATCCTATTGGTATGTCTCTATATAAAATGGTTTATATGGAAAAGCTTGTCATTTGCCTCTTGAGTTAGAACACAAAGCATATTGGGCAATTAAAGAACTCAATTATGACTACAAACTTGCTGGTGAAAAGAGGTTATTTGATATTAGATCCTTAGATGAATGGAGAACCAAGGCTTATGAAAATGCTAAGTTATTCAAAGAAAAAGTTAAAAGATGGCATGAAAAAAGAATCCAAAAGCATGAGTTCAAAGTTGGAGAATATGTGCTTTTGTACAACTCTCGTTTCAGATTCTTTGCAGGAAAACTCCTCTCCAAATGGGAAGGACCCTATGTCATCGAGGAGGTCTATCGATCCGGAGCCATCAAAATAAATAATGTCGAAGGCACTAACCCGATGGTTGTAAATGGGCAACACATAAAACACTATATCTCTGGTACGCCCATTAATGTTGAAAGCAATATTATCCAAACTTTGACACCAGAAGAACACATAAAGGAAACCTTACAGAACACTCCAGAATAATGAAAAAGGGGAGGTATGTGATATGGTAAGTAAACGGACTCCGAAAAATCCGCAAAATTATTTTTTGTCAGTTTTGGAATATTTAGAAAATTAGGAAAATAAGAAACTTCCAGGAAAGTGACCCTGGTGGGCATGATACACCAGGGCGCGCCAGTCATGCCTGGCGCGCCCAGGTGGGTTGCGCCCACCTCGGGTACTTTCCGGACTCCGTTTTTCTTCCGTTCTGCTTGTTCCCCAAGATAAAAAAACTATATATACCTCCCAAACCTGTTAACCTCCGTATCGCAGAGAAATCTTCTGTTTTCTTTTCTTGCTATTTTTTGTCAGATCCAATCCATCATGGCCGCTTCAAGCTCCTCCAAGGACAAGTTCTTCGACAATGTCATCAACCCATATCTGCGGGAGGTGATGCAGCACCCTCAAGCTTTTCAGATGTGCAATGGGGTGCTGCACATCCGCGATGTGCAAGGACCCAAGGGGACTAGATCCATGAAGGCTAGGCTTGAAGCTATAGAGCAGGACATCTTCAAGTGCAAGGGGATGGTGGAGCGTGGACTCAATGCCAATCACCTCATGATCACGGACTATACCCATGATCTCAAGGTGGATGGCAAGCCCATAAAGGACATCATCTTATCCCTCAACGAGCAAACCAACTTCCTCCATAGCCAGATCCACGACCTTCAAAGCCAAGTCTTTGAATATGAGGCAAGGTTTAAAGGTATGAGTTTGGCTGCCAGTTGCAGGATCCAGGAGACTCAATCCTCCTCTTATGATGGTGAGCCTATGCCCTAGAAACCCGAGGACAAGAAACCCACTACTATATCATCACCACCTTGTTCATCACCACCAAAAGAAAACTGAGTATTGGGTATGGGCACTCCCCTTGGCTTGCACCAAGCTTGGGGGAGGTGCCCCGGTATCGTATCATCTCCACTATCTTTTGCCTTTACTTTCTTAGTTCGATCCATGGTTATCTTTTGCTATTAGATGAATAAAAGTTTAGTTTGATCCTTTCTTTTTGTGAGTTTGTTTAGTGATCAATCCTTGTAATCATGTACGAGATATATAATAAAGTTTAGTTTGAGTTTTTCCTTCTTTACTTTCTTATTGCAATAAAAAGAAAGGAAATAAAAGAAAATATCATATGCTAATCTTATGGTAAGTGGTGACATCACACAAGGAAAAGTATAAGTAGAAAATTTATTGTAGATTGACAAACATAGCATTGGTCAATGATGCAACTCATGAAAGAATTAATAAGGGAAGAGAAGATTCACATATAAATATACTATCATGGAAATCTTTTATGATTGTGAGCACCCATCAAAATATTATATGCCAAAATTGTTGACGCTGGGCAAGGAAGACAACTTAATGATTTATGTTTGTTCATATTCACATAGAAGTTATATTGTCATAGATCCTTCAACATGTGGTTCTTGCCCCTATCTTTGCTAGCCAAAAACTCCGCACTAAGTAGAGATACTACTTGTGCATCCAAAACCCTTAAACCCAATCTTGTTTGAGAGTCCACCATACCTACCTATAGATTGAGTAAGATCCTTCAGGTAAGTTGTCATTGGTGCAAAAAGGGCAATAAAAATTGCTTCTAAAAGTGTGAGATCATTTAGTGTAAGAGAAAATTGAGCGTTGTACGAACTTGTGATGGTGAAGAATAAAAGCGACAGACTGCATAATAAAGGTTGCCATCACAAGGGGCAATATAATGTGACGTTCTCTTACACTAAGGGGTTGAGCATACAAACAAAAAGCGCATGGCAACCTCTGCTTCCCTCTTCGAAGGGCCTATTGTCGGTGTCAAAACCGGCGGATCTCGGGTAGGGGGTCCCGATCTGTGCGTCTAAGGCTAATGGTAACAGGACGCAAGGGACACAAAGTTTACCCAGGTTCGGGCCCTCTCGATGGAGGTAAAACCCTACTTCCTGCTTGATTGATATTGGTGATATGAGTGTTACAAGAGTTGATCTACCACGAGATCATATAGGCTAAACCATAGAAGCTAGCCTATGATGATTATGATTCTGTCTCTAAGGACTAAACTCTCTGGTTTATATAGAGACCGGAGAGGGCTAGGGTTTACATGGAGTCAGTTACAAAGAAGGAAATATAATATCTGGATCACCAAGCTTGTCTTCCACGCAAAGGAGAGTCCCATCCGGACACGGGACGAAGTCTTGAGTCTTGTATATTCACAGTCCATCAGTCGGGCCAAAGTATATAGTCCGCTTGTCCGGATACCCCCTTATCCAGGACTCCCTCAGTAGCCCCTGAACCAGGCTTCAGTGACGATGAGTCCAGCGCGCGGTTTTGTCTTCGGCATTGCAAGGCGGGTTCCATCTCTGAATACTCCAAAGTAATTATCAAACAATTAAACTGTGTCCGGATCTGCAAGACGATCTTCGCATACACCATGGAGAGAATGATATTTCACAAATGTAATCTGCTGACAACATTAGACAACGTGACACGACACTACGGTCAGATCTTTATTCGAACCGTTTTCCCATAACCAGCCACAACGCATATTGCGAGGCGGTTTCCTCGGCACGTCTTGTTGAAGCAGAGATCATGTCCCCTTATCATGGGATTCGCATCAATACAGGCATGGGTAACCCAACCGCACCATCAATCACGGCGCTTGGGAAATAAGCGATGTTTGACAGGCAAGTGGGGAGGCACACCGCTCACGTCGCCTCTATAAAGGGATAAGGGTTTCCCCATTTTCACCCATGCCTTCTTCCTCTTCTGCTTATCCATTCTCGCACCTTTGAGCTCCAGCGCCCTAGTTCACACCTTTCTCCGCACATCCAAATATGTCCGGAGCAGGAGGCAAGTGGGTGGCCTCCACCGTGAAGGAGGAGCATATTAAGAAGCTCCGGGCGGCCGGATACTTGGCCGCAGACATTGTGCACCGGCTACCGAACGCAGGGCAGGTCATTCCAACTCTGGAACCCCACGAGAGGGTCGTGTTCCTCGCCCACTTCATCTGTGGACTGGGATTTCCACTTCATCCCTTCGTCCGCGGTCTCATGTTCTACTATGGGCTAGATTTCCACAATCTAGCCCCAAATTTCGTCCTCAACATATGTGCGTTTATCGTCGTGTGCGAGGCCTTCCTCCTCATCAAGCCTCACTTCGGCTTGTGGCTACGAACCTTCTGCGTGAAGCCGAAGATCGTGAGCGGCCAGCAAGAGTGCAGAGGCGCCATGGTGGGCAAGATGCCCAACGTCACCTGGCTTGACGGCTCCTTTGTGGAGACCATGAAAGGGTGGCAATCGGGGTGGTTCTATATCACCGAGCCATGCGACGCCAACTGGGCGGCGGCCCCCGTATTTCGATCCGGAATTCCCATGCGGCTCACTTCCTGGGAAAAGAAGGGCCTGGCCTGGGGCGATCCTGCGGAGCTGACCGGACTCCACAACTGCATCAAGAATATGATTGACAAGAACATGAAGCTTGTCAACGTAGTCCAGGTCATGCTTGTCCGCCGAATTCTTCCGTGCCAAAGACAGGCTTTTAATCTGTGGGAGTTCGTCCCGGCCGAACACCAGATGCTCTGAGAGTTGTACGACATGAAGCTAAAGGGCGCATGGAAGGTGCTTTCAAGGGCTCCGAAACACCTCCCCCCACGTCCAAGGACCGCGAACTCCACACCGCGCGGCCCCCCCGTCCGGTGAATTTTTCTAACCATCACCAGATGCGGTTTCCCAATGTACTCATGGCGGAATCTCAAGTCGTCATGCGTACTTAATCAGGAGTACGTAGAGAAGGCGGAGCAGATCGACTGTCCGGCTCCATTGCCAGAAGGTCCGGCGACCGCTCTCTTGACGGAGATGCTAGTTCCGGCACCCTATAAGGTGCCAGAGAAGAAGGCCGAAAAGAAGGCCCTGGGGACCAGAAAGGGTCTCCGGCATAAGGTCGCATTGGACGCCTCGTCCGAAGACGACGAGGTACACTCCTCCCATGAAGGGGAGGAGGAGAAAGAGAAAGAAAGGGCCGCCCTATCCGAGGAGGCCAAAGGGTTTGAGAAGGCGGCCCAAGGGACCAGGAAAGGTCCCCGGTGCAAGGTCGTCATAGGCTCGTCGTCCGAGGACGACGAGGCAGGTTCCTCCCACGGAGGCAAGGAGGATCATGAAGAAATGCCACCTCCCTGCACCGGGGAGGAGAAGAAAAGGAAAGTCGCCCCGGAGGGGGAGGCTAGGACACCCAAGAAGGGAAAGGTGTCCCTTCCGGATTATTCCACCACAACCTTCTACAACAAGGAGGAGTGGCTGCCCAGGGGGAAGCCCCTAGTAAGATCGTAAGTATCCGTACTTCCATTGTACATTAGTGCGACTTCGTTTCATAATCTGTCATAACGCCAAACACGCATATGCAGTCCGGCCAGGGCCCATCCCGAGGTATCTTCTTTGAATGGGTCTTTGAGCGATTTGGCGATGAATTCGCTCCCAACAGCCATATCCCCTCGATGCGGATGACACGGAGGTGTTGTCCCAAAGGCTCCCTGAGCAAGGGGAGGTGGCTCCGGAGACGCCCCAAGGCGAAATTCGAGGCGCCGGGCACACGGGGCGCAAGATCCCCGCAGATCATGCCGACGGGAGCCGCAGCAAATCGGGCTCCCAGCCGGACACCGTACCGGAACCTCTAAAGGTTCCGGATTCGGGCAGGCAGCCCCTCACTAAGGAGGGAGAGCCATCCGTGCCGATGACTTTCATTGCGCCAGAGGCACCGGATAGTCTGCTGGAAGCGCTTCGCAGCACTTCCATGGATGAAGAGCATCGTACTCTTATGAGTGCGGTGATTCAGAAGGTTATGTCCGCCAAAAGTGGACTAACCAAAGCCTACACCAGCCTCCTAACAGGCTTTGAGGTAAGTAATCAAAAACCTATGAAATTATCACCCGATAGGTAGTAGCCCCTAATACTCTGTTTGGTGTTCGGAACAAAAAGCCAAACGGAGGGTCAATTTTAATCTGCAGGAGTCTAATATTAGGTGCCTTATGTGAATACGCAGGCGGTGCTGGTTGCTGCTGCTGCCCGCACGGCCGAGGTTGCCGGACTCAAACGGGACCTGGAGCAGGCCCAGGGAGAGCTCGGCCTCACGAAGAGGCAGCTCAAAGAGAACAAAGGTGAGGATATCCCGTTCATATATCATAAAGTATAGACAAAACTGGTGATTCTACTGATAAAGCATCGTGGCTTTATAATAGGGGCCACAACCGAAGTGGCATCCCTAAAGAAGGCGCTATCCGAGGCCGAAAACAAAGCGGCCGCGGAGTGCACTGAGAGCGAAAAGTAGAATGCTAGGGTGGGCGAGGTACAGCAAGAGCTCCAGGAGCTCGGCAAGAAGTTCGAGTCCTTGGAGCGTGACTTCAAGATGAAGGAGTCTGAGCTTGCGAAGGCCCTTTTGAGCATGAAAGACGCCAAGGCCGAAGCCGAAAAGGCTCAGCAGGAAATCCAAGCGGCCAAGAAGATAGCGGTGGGTAAGACATTTTTTATGCAAAGTAAGCATGTGGAGGAGGCATTTCTTTTACTTACCCGAATTCGGAGCTCTCCAGGGGCATTCACAGATCTGCCACGCAACGTATCTGATGCTGCGGAGTTCTACCGTGCCGAGGAGGGGAGCTCAACAGAGAAGTTGTTCTGGTCCCAGTATACTGGAGCCAGACTCCAGATGCCTCTGAGTGACCAACTAAAGCAGTTGGTTGAACTCCACAGGGCGGCTGAAGTGGCTACGAAAGATTTCATAGTCCGGATGTGGCCTGGTGCGCCCTTGCCCGCTAGCTACTTCGGCCTCATAAAGCGGATGGTGAATGCCTGTCTGTGGCTTGAAGTGATCAAGCGTTCCGTTTGCATTGAGGGTGCCCGCCGA
Organism: Triticum aestivum; assembly: GCF_018294505.1. Taxonomy (NCBI): domain Eukaryota; kingdom Viridiplantae; phylum Streptophyta; class Magnoliopsida; order Poales; family Poaceae; genus Triticum; species Triticum aestivum. The sequence continues at coordinate 466,335,729 of NC_057807.1, read as the reverse complement.
GCCTTTGCTCGTGCGAAGGTGCATTGGGGCAAGCTGGACGCAGAGAAGTTGGTAAAGGATGGACCGCCAGAGGGCAAGGCGCATCGCTATCCGGAAAATATTATGATGGCGTTATGAAAGGCGCTCGTCTCGTGGTCGATGAATGTACCAAGGAGACGATCTTGGAGTGAATGTACTTCTGTCATTTTTGTAATATAAAGACGAAGTTACTTGCGCTATATAGCACTTTTTGATTTAAAATATTACCTTCTGTGCGGCTGTTTATAAAATTCTGAAAGTAGGCCAGTCGTCGGCTTCCGCCCCCATATAACTAGAATCGGGGTGTTCCTGGAAAAAACCCAGACACTCTTTATCCAAATTTTTGGTCCCTGAAGGACGTGTTTGGCACAGCAAACAAGGCAATCGGACTATGCGGCTTTACAACCTTCACTTAGCCATAGAAGACTGCAATTTTAAATTTCGGTGAAGCCCCTAGAATCCGGAAAGCCGAATTGGGGCGCTATATACGCCTAAATCGGAAAAGGCTGATTCCTCGCCTAAAGCGGAAAAAATCTTTAAGGATTTTAAGACCTCTCGAACAGCGACCAGCTCTCGCCACATCATGCCAGTCAGTTTTCGGCTTTCTCTACTGAGGTGCTCGTCTGGAAGAACCGGGACACAATCGCAGTAGTTCTCCCTGTGCTACCTTAGCCGATATAATGGAACGTAAGGTACCAAAACAAGGGAGCCGGCCTAACCCAACTATTGACCCAAGATATGATTCGGAGCTGATGCATATAATGATATAAGTTCGGGGTGCCGCACTGTTGAAAGTGTTTGGACTTATCTTGCGGTATTACGGGGCACCATAAGAAGCCCCTGGCAAACTTAACGTACCAAAGTGTACGGATGCAATAAACATTTATAGAAAAGATGTGCAGATAGGGATAATAAGCTGACGCTGTATATAATTTTCCATTGATGTATAATACGTCTAAGTGTATATTTACAATGAATGTGTCAAGTAGAGGTAAATAGGACTGTTTGACATGTCCTATCCAAGGGCGGGCCGTGTATAGGTAAATAAAACAGGTATAACGATCGTGAATAGATTCCACCTGGGTATTCCTTTCGTGCGTAAAGCCTTTTGCCTCCTTGGATTTCTCTCCTGTGGAAGTCGGATAATCCGGCTCTTCTGAAGAGGCTGCCCCAAAGCAGGGTCCTGAAAGATAAAGTGGGTTATTAAAGCATGTTGTGGCTGAACCGCACTATTGACTGTGCCACTATTGCACCTCCGCCTGTGCCCATGGTATTTCGAGTGTGTAACTGTGTACGCGCGGCACAAATGTTGCCTTAATGGGGCTGGAGCGGAGGCCGGACTGCTAGTCGTGCTCTTGGCGTGCTTGGCGATCCTGTTGCGGAGTACTTCGGACTCGTTTGACTATGTTCGTAGTTGTTGTCGCCGGATTGGTGGTTTGTCGGGGGAAGCTGCTTTGCACTTCTGCCGCGAGGGCTGCAATATGCTCTTCTGTACGGAGAGAGTGGTCCATGTTTCCATTGACTATTATGACCCCGCGAGGTCCTGGCATCTTGAGCTTGAGGTATGCATAGTGTGGTACCGCATTGAATCGAGCCAATGCGGTTCGTCCAAGTAGTGCATGATAGCCGCTACGGAAAGGGACGATATCGAAGATTAACTCCTTGCTTCAGAAGTTATCCGGCGATCCAAAGACCACCTCCAGTGTTATGGAGCCCGTGCAACGGGCCTCTACCCCTGGAATTACACCTTTAAAGGTGGTTTTGGTGGGCTTGATCCTTGAAGGGTCAATGCCCATTTTGCGCACTGTGTCCTGATAAAGCAGGTTCAGGCTGCTGCCTCCGTCCAAAAGGACTCTTGTGAGGTGAAATCCGTCGATGATTGGGTCTAAGACCAATGCGGCCGAACTGCCGTGACGGATGCTGGTAGGGTGATCCCTACGATCAAAGGTGATCGGACAGGATGACCATGGGATGAATTTTGGGGCAACTGGCTCCATCGCATAGACGTCCCGTAGTGCTCGCTTCCGTTCCCGTTTCGGGATGTGGGTAGCGTAGATCATGTTGACCGTTTTTACCTGGGGAGGAAATTTCTTCTGTCCCCCCGTGTTCGTACGTCGGGGTTCTTCGTCATCGTCGCTGTGCATCCCCTTGTCCTTGTTCTCGGCATTTATCTTGCTGGCTTGCTTGAACACCCAGCAATCTCTATTATTGTGACTTGCTGGCTTATCCGGGGTGCCGTGAATTTGGCATGAGGTCAAGTATGCGGTCCAGACTCGATGGTCCCTAATTGTTTCTTTTGAACATCTTTTTCCGCTGACCGGATTTTGAGCCACTGAATCAGGCGTTGACTGTCATGTCTTCAGCGTTGTCGCCATTGTTCCGACGCTTATGTCTGTTGTGTCGTGGCTTGCCGTTATTGTCGCAAACGTCTGAAGTGCCTGAGTTTATCGGCGTGGTGCTGCTGCGAGCCAACCAGCTATCCTCGCCTGCACAAAAGCGTGTCATTAGTGTCGTGAGGGCCGCCATGGATTTTGGTTTTTCCTGGCCGAGGTGCCGGGCAAGCCACTCGTCACGGATATTGTGCTTGAAGGCTGCCAGGGCTTCGGCATCCGGACAGTCGACAATTTGGTTCTTTTTACTTAGGAACCGAGTCCAAAATTTTCTGGCTGACTCTCCAGGCTGTTGGGTGATGTGGCTCAAGTCATCGGCATCCAGTGGTCGCACATATGTGCCCTGGAAGTTGTCGAGGAAAGCGTCCTCTAGGTTTTCCCAACTGTCGATGGAATTTGCCAGCAAGCTATTTAACCAGTGCATGGCTGGTCCTTTGAGCTTAAGGGGAAGATACTTGATGGCGTGTAGATCGTCTCCGCTGGCCATGTGAATGTGGAGAAGGAAGTCTTCGATCCAAACTACAGGGTCTGTTGTGCCATCATATGATTCAATGTTTACGGGTTTAAACCCTTCTGGAAATTCATGATCCATCACTTCGTCAGTGAAGCAGAGGGGGTGTGCAGCGCCTCTATGTCGGGCTATGTCACGACGCAGACCAACTAGGTCTGGTCGGTTGTGTTCGGCCCGGCCGGACTTATTGTTAGTGTATCCGGCATGACGGTCATCATCATGTGCTGTGGCGCACCCCCGTGATCCGTAGATCGATCTTGGTTGTCCTGCATTGTTTTCCAATGTGTCTCGCAGGTCCTGCGTATTGCCCTAGGCCATGGTGTGGGGGTGTGGGCTGGTATTCGGGCTGATATGCCGTTTTATCCCGACCATGAGGTCCATATTCCTCGGCTGCCAGGACTTTTGTCCATCTGTTTGTGAGTAGGTCTTGATCAGCTTGGAGTTGCTGCTGGTTCTTTTTCAGGATCCTCGCAGTGGCGATAAGCCAGCGCTGGAAGCACTCCTGCTCTACGGGGTTCTCAGGCACGCCGAACTCGTCGTCGTCGAGGCTAATCTCGTCCTCGGAGGGGGGCATGTAGTTGTCCTCCTCTGGATATCCGTCTGTCGTCTGTTCGTCTAGGATGTCCTGCTCGTCTTCCTATTCGGCCTGCTCTAAGGCAGGCTCGTCGGGGTTGTATTCATCTTCGGCACCGTCCGGATGGTTTTCGTCTCCAGTGCCGATATTGCTGTGGCGGGGCTTGGAGCGGCGCTATCGACGCCCATGCTTTGCTTTCTTCCTTGAGGGGTTATCCTCCCTTGCCTCATCGCCATTGGTTTCTTTCAGAGTGTCCACCATATATATATATATATATCATATGAAGAGGTGGCTGTCCACCGCCCTTTGGGTGGTGGTTCCTGTTCTTCTCCTACATCCTCGTCCATACCGTCGATGTCTTCGGAGTCGAAATCAAGCACATCGGTCAAATCATCGACCGTGGCTATGAAGTGGGTGGTGGGTGGGCAATGAATTTCCTCGTCGCCAGCTAACCACTCGAGACGGACATAGTTCGGTCGAGAGTCGCCTGACAAAGAGAGAGACTTTAACGAGTTTAGCATGTCGCCAAAGGGCGAGTGCTAGAAAATATCCGCAGCTGTGAACTCCATTACCGGAGCCCAACTAGATTCGGCGGGCTCGGAGGTGTGCAGACTGAAACCTACAGTCGGATACGAGTTCGGGGGTCCAGAGTCACAGGCTTCCTTGGGGATGAAGACTATGTTCGGCTCTATCACCGATAAGGGTGCAGCCTCTGGGGCGGGGTCCATCCACCCGTCCTCGGGCGACGCAATCTACCCCGGATTCAGGTCTGGGGTTCCTGCAGGGGCGATATCCCGAGTACTGTCCGACAGCAGGTCTAAGCTGTGCTCGTCGTGACAATCTGGCGCTCCTGGCATAGGCCCGAATCCATTGAAGATCAAGTCTCCGTGGATATCGGCCATGTAGTTTAGGTTTCCGAACCTGACCTGGTAGCCAGGGGTGTAGCTTTTGATGTGCTCCAGATGGCCAAGCGAATTGGCCCGCAATGCGAAGCCACCGAACACGAAGAGATGTCCGGGGAGGAAAGTCTCACCCTGGACCGCGTTGTTGTTGATGATTTAAGGAGCCATCGAGCCTTGCAGCAACGACACAGAGGAACTCTCAATGAAAGCACCAATGTCGGTGTCAAAACCGGCTGATCTCGGGTAGGGGGTCCCGATCTGTGCGTCTAAGGCTAATGGTAACAGGAGGCAAGGGACACAATGTTTACCGAGGTTCGGGCCCTCTCGATGGAGGTAAAACCCTACTTCCTGCTTGATTGATATTGGTGATATGAGTGTTACAAGAGTTGATCTACCACGAGATCGTAGAGGCTAAACCCTAGAAGCTAGCCTATGATGATTATGATTCTGTCTCTAAGGACTAAACTCTCCGGTTTATATAGACACCGGAGAGGGCTATGGTTTACATGGAGTCGGTTACAAAGAAGGAAATATAATATCTGGATTGCCAACCTTGTCTTCCACGCAAAGGAGAGTCCCATTCGGACATGGGACGAAATCTTGAGTCTTGTATCTTCACGGTCCATCAGTCCGGCCAAAGTATATAGTCCGGTTGTCCGGATACCCCCTTATCCAGGACTCCCTCACCTATCTTTTACTTTCATGTATTTACTTTTATGCAAGAGTCAAAGTTTTTCTCTCTATCCCTTTTACTTTTCTCCTTTGGAAAGCATCATGTGGTGGGGAAAGATCTAGGCACATATAAACAGTTGAATATGGGTAGCATGAGTTATTATTGTTAACATCACCCTTGAGGTGAGTGTGTTGGGAGGCAAAACTATAAGCCCCTATCTTTCTATGTGTCCGGTTGAAACGTTTTTCTCATGTGTACGTGGTGAGTGTTAAGAATCATAGAAGACTAAATGATGGTTGAGTATGTGGACTTTCCTAAAGGCTCCGATACGTGACCCTTCCTAAAAAGATGATGAATTGTAGTTGCAAAGTTGACTAAGAACAAAGTTTGTTGGTTTCCAATGGAGTTTATGCTTTATACTTTCATGTTGTGATGAACTGTCACTTGTTCATGAGAAATCTATGATAAAAGTTTTATGTTAAAGTTTATTGCTGTTATAAAAAGTCACATGATGCTGCTATGTCCATATTTTTGTTTTCATCGACACCTCTATCTCTCTAAGCATGTGGACATGTTTTTTGATTTCGGTTTTTGCTTGAGGACAAGCGAGTTCTAAGCTTGGGGGAGTTGATACGTCCATTTTGCATCATGTTTTCCTACTATTATTTATGTTGTTTTATTGTATATTAATGCTTTTTGGAGTAATTCTAATGCCTTTTTTCTCGTAATATGCAAGGTACGCACAAAGGGGGAGAATTCTGGCAGCTGGAAATCTAGACCTGAAAAGGCTACGTCAAGCTACCTATTCTGCGCAACTCCAAATGAGCTGAAACTTCCCGAGGATTTTTTATGGAATATTTAAGAATTATTGGAGCCAATAAGTACCAGAGGGGGGCTACCAGGTGGGCACAACCCACCTGGGCGTGCCAGGAGGCCCAGGCGCGCCCTGGTGGGTGCTGCCCTCCTCGGCCCACCTCTGGTGCCCATCTTCTGGTATATAAGTCATTTTGACCTAGAAAAAACAAAGGGAGGACATTCGGGATGAAGCGCCGCCGCCTCGAGGCGGAACTTGGGCAGGAGCACTTTTGCCCTCCGGTGGAGCGATTCCGCTGGAGGAACTTCCCTCCCGGAGGGGTGATGTCTACTATGCAACCTTCTTCTTGTAGACGTTGTTGGGCCTCCAAGTGTAGAGGTTTGTAGGACAGTTGCAAATTTCCCTCAAGTGGATGACCTAAGGTTTATCAATCTGTGGGAGGCGTAGGTGTCGGTGGGAACGACACCTATGGGATCACTGGAATCCCTACTACGGTCGGCGGGCGTGGGATTGTGGAAAGAGCAGGTCTAAGAGCCAGCACAAAGGTTGTTTACCCAGGTTCGGGCCGCGAGGATGTGTAATACCCTAATCTTCCTTTGGTGTATATTGGAGTGCTCTTGTGTTCTTGAACTAGCTATGGTGCGTGCGTACCCCTCCAGTATGCCTCGGGCCTCCTTTTATAGTCGAAGGAGGCGCCACAGTGGCACACAGGAGGTGGAAAGGTGTACAGCGTACAAGCTTATCGCCTGTCATTACAGGACAAGATGCATTATATGCGCTCCTTAGGTGTCCCCTTGCTTTATTGGGGATGGGAACGAGGCTCGTCCTATCCGTCGCCGCCTCGTCTTGCTTCGACACGCGTCCTGGCCAATGAGGCGTGCGGCGCCATGTAGGCTGGTAGGCTGCTGAGCTGGTACGGTGGCCGCGTCTTCACAAAGATCTGCATGCCACCATGCAGGTTCTTTCTGAGTTGTTCCAGAGGCCGCACGTCACCACGCAAGTGCTCGCCCAGCTGGCTGGGCTGGCAGCTGCATGGGAATGGCGGTGAAGTCTTGGCGGGTGCAGGCCTGGCCGCGGCTCTGCTGATGTCCTCGGCAAGGGTCTTGCCGGGGCCCCGACAAGGGTCTTGCCATGGCACCGCGGTCGTCCCCAACAAGGATCTTGCCGGAGGTCTCGTGGTTTTCCTCTGTGAGGATCTTGCCGAGGGTCGTCGTCTTCTGGTCCTCATCTGATCCTGCATGCTTATGATCTTCATGAAGATCTACATGCCACCATGGAGGTGCCTCCCGAGCCTTGGTTCCAATATGGTTGATGGCATTGGAACCCTTGGGCTCAAGGGTGGCGGGCTTCGCTGGCGTCGGGCAAGTTGCCCCGGCAAGGCTCTTGCCGGGGCCGCAGAGGCCGCCCTGGCAAGGGTCTTGCTGGGGGAGTCCGCCTCGCCCTCTTTCTCTTTGGTCTTGGCGCTGCCTTGACTATGTTGGGGCTTTGGCTTCCCTCCTCTGCCCTGCTTAGTGTGGCCGTGGGCGCGGCTCTAACTGCCCGTGCACAAGTAAAGGGGTACAAAAGAGAGCCCCTATTTTTGTACACCGACAGGAGCTCCCGGGCCTGGGCCACACATAAGCGTGACGCGTTGTTGGGCTAGGCCCAGAATGGTGCGCGGGCAGGCGGGGCGGATTTTTACCGCGATAACTTTTTCGCTCGTTGTGCTTCCCCACGACCTGCGTTGAATGCGTGGCATGGAGGGTCGTGCGTGACATGGGGGTCATGCGTGGGGCGCCTGCTGCACGGCGACGTCACGTCGTCATAAATGGTAAAGAAGCAGCCCGCGCCTTCCCCATAAAAAGGAATAACCGCAGGTGCACTGCTCATTTACCCTCTGTACCTTCTCCAATCAAAACCGGCATCCCTATCTTCTTCCTCCTCAAGCTCTTTCTCTTGCTCGCTACTGCCGTGTCCTCATCGCTCTCGATCCTTTGCCTCCTTCCAGCCGCCATGGTTCCCAAAACCAGCAGGGGCAAGGGGGCGGCCAAGGATGCCGGGGAGAGGGAGGTGCCGGAGAACATGCTGGCGGTGCGGCGGGCGCAGTTCGCCTACTTCTCCCCGTCGACGGTCGATGCGATTCACCTCAAGAACTTCTTCAGGCCTCTGTGGGGGACGGAGATGACGGGGCATCCTGCCACGCGTGTCATCCCCGCCGATTGCGCCAAGGCCGACCCAAATTGGTACCCCTTTTTTGTTGATTTCTTCTCCTACAGGCTCTGTCCCCCTTTCTTTGATTTCTTCAACGACGTCATGCACACCTTCGGATTCCGTGTTTTGGACCTTATGCCGAACGTCGTGGCATGCATGGCGTTCTTTGCCCACCTCTGTGAGGGCTTCGCCGGGGTGCTTTCCAGCACGGCGCTCTTTCGCCACTACTTCTACCCTCGCCTCCAACTAGGGGGCGCCCTCTCCGGGAGCATCTCCTAGATCCCGAGGGTCCAGGAGAAAGGCACGTATCCATAGGGTGCCCACAAGGACACGTGGGAGGAGTGGCGGGGTCGGTGGTGCTGGATCAAGGAGAAGAACCCGCCGGAGTTTTGCCTTGTTCGTCAGAGCCCGCCAATCCACGGCGAGGACTAGAGCGACCTCGCTGCCGACGACGGGAAGATTTCGATTGCCACCACCAAGATTCATCACCTTACCACGGTCGGGCTCAGCCTGGAGATGATTGGGGCAGACTTCATCGCTGCCGAATCGCCCCGCTGCATAACAAGGGAAGGCCTGCTTGGGACTTCAGGAATGCGGCTGACATCATGAGGCTCCGCCCCGGCCTGAAGCATAATTTCACGGTGATGGGACATGCCCATTTCTGTTAGAGGCTCTTTCAACTTGACGTGTTCAGCGACGGCAGGGTGGAGAGGACCAAGGTCATCAAGGGGCCCCTATTTGGGTTGCTGTCAGGTGTGTTCCCGCTGAGCAACAATTCTGGCCAGTCCGCCATCCTCGACATGATTCCGGTCTTCAACACGCACGACCTCGACCCTTCCTGGGCCGAGCCCCCGGCACGCGAGGTGCAGGAGTTCTTTGACAACTTATCAGAGGGCTACGACCATCTGCTCATCAAGGACACCACCCAAGCGGAGCTGGATTACATCGCCGCCAGCGTGGTGGAGGTGGAGATCGCCAGGGAGGCCGGCAGCGCGGGTAGCATGGAGGACGAGGACGATGTGGCCGCAGAGGAGAGGGAGATCGCCCAATGGGCGGGGACTCCCGGGGAGGCTAGTGGCATCAACACCGAGGCCCCCTCATTGAGGATGTGGTCGAGGAGTCGACCGAGGAAGAGGCCGAGGCCGACGACCCTCCGGCCATGGGAAAGAAGTGCGTCCTGCGGCAGGCCAGCTCTAGTGATCCGGTCTGGCCCGGCAAGACCGAACTGCGGCAAGGGGCCCAGGGGGAATCCATGCACCAGACGAGGGCCGCGGCAGCGAAGAAGGCGGTGAAGACCGCGGTGGCGAAGAAGAAAGCGACCGCCTCTTCTTCGTCCAAGCGTTGCCGGACTCCATCCCCTTCCCCTCCTCCCGCAGATGTCAACACGGAGGTCGTCTTCAAATCTGGGTCTCTTAGCCCAAGGAGAAAAAGGAAGGCAGCGGGAGAGGAGGCAGAGGACAAGTAAGTGTCTGCCCATCGTCACCTCCGTTCTTTCAGACTGCTCCGCTTTTCTTGATTTGTCTTCCTCTTTGTAGGCACAGGGAGACGCTGGCCCAGAGGGTGGCGAAGAGGGCCATGGCGTCGAAGGGCGACCAGCCCCCGGCGGACGCTTTGTGCACGCCGGTGGTGGAGATCAGCCCGGACAGCAGCCCCCGACGTAGCCCCCGCCTCAGCCCCCAGCGTGCGTCCACCACTCACTCCTTATCAACATGCATTGGGGTACAATCCTTTGCCACTGACCTTGTTATGGCTACAGGAGGAGGATGGCAGCAGGAGGAGCCACCGAGGGCCACCCCCAACACGCCACCCCCATCAACCACGCCGTCCCGAGGGGCGTCCCCAGCAAGGGCGCCAAGCACCGAGCCCATGTGCACGGAGGAGGAGGAGGACGTGAACTTGGGTGCTGGTGGCTCCGCCTCGGCAACAGACGTTGGTAGGGAGGGGGGCCACATCTTCCCAGCCCGGCACGGGTAAGTCATTTGCTTTCTATACCTGTTCTTTCTTCTTCTTCTTGAACCTTTGGTCTTGGCTTCGCCTCATTTTCCCTTCTCGGTGTCCAGATCCTCCCTCGGCCGACCGGGAGGACATCGACACCGTCATCGAGAAGGTCGCCAAGGACGCCGAGGCCGAGGCCGACAAGATCACCGCCAAGGAGGTCGTCGAACCGTTGCTGAGGACGCCGCCAAGGGGCCGGCCGGAGAGACCAGCAAGGCTGCCGCCAAGGAGGCTGGCAAGGGCACCGTCGGGGAGGCCGAGGAGGCCAGCAAGGCTATTGCCGAGTAGGAGGTGGTCGACGACGAGCCCTCCTCCTCTGCCGCCTCTGGCTCGGGGAGGTACTTGAAGGTGGGCGACGACATGTTTGTCCACCTCACCAGGGACGGCGGGCACCAGGGCGCCCACCGAAGCGGAAGTGTTTGACGACGATGCGCTCGCCGCCGCCGGGCTCGAGGTTGTCGACAAACTGAGCGCCGCTGGCGGTGGTTCCCAAGAAGAGCAGCTTCTTCAGGCCATGGGCGCCAGCTTCTAGAAGCTCCAGGCGCTCCACCGCGCCCGCATGGACAAGGTGAAGTCCAGGGTGGCAGCGGCGGACAAGGCAGAGCTGGATCTCAAGGAGCGTGTCACCGAGACGCATGCCTGGTTCCGCCAGGCCCATGAAGAGCTGAAGGATGTCCAAGATCAGCTGGCCGAGCGCAAGCAAGAGCTCATCTTGAAGTAGGCCGACGTCGAGAAGGCCCAGGAGGCGACGAGGGAACAGGCCACCAGGGCCGAGGCCGCCCGGCACCAGCACCAGCCGAGCTAAACTCCTAGGGCGAGTACCTCGCCACTCGTGAGGCGGTGCTCACCGCCACACTCCGCGGCAAGGATGAGGAGGTCGAGGAGCTCTTGGCACAGCGGACCCGGGAGCTGGAGCAGAAGCACAAGGAGGCACTCGATGCTCAGGCCCTGGTCCATGGCGACAAGGTGAAGGAGCTGGAGGTGGAGCGGTATAGCCTAAAGAATGAGGCTCAGGAGCTAGCGAAGGCGAAAGACATGATCAGCTGTGCCCTGACGGAGGCGTAGGCCAAAGTCCTCGGCAAGGCCGAGCTGCTCACCCGCGCCAACGACTCCATCAACGACCTGAAGCTGAAGCTGGAGGGTCTTGAGGGGACGCTTTCAGAGGTCAAGGCCCGGGAGGAGACCCTGACCAAGAGCCTGGAGAAGGAGAGGCAGCTGTGGAAGAATGACGCCACCAACCACGAAGATTTCATGAAGGGCAAGAACCTCTAGATCAGCCGCCTCGCCGCCGTCGCCGGCAGGATCACCAAGAAGCTGGCTGCCATGGGGATGCCAAACGTGAGGTATGCCCCGAAGCCGAATGTGAGTCCCAACGCCAAGCTGACCCTGTTCTTCGAGGGAATTCTTGGAGCCCTGGAGCAGTTTCGCTCTAACAGAGCGAGCTCTCTGGCCAATGAGGCCCGACAGCTTTGTCGGGTGCCCTGACCAAGGTCCTCACCAAGGTGGCATACTGGAACCCCAGCCTCGACTTCGATGCCGCGTTGGAGAGCTTGTCGGAGGATGTGGACCTCGCGACTCTCGAGGAGCGCATCAAGCCCATCATCAGCCGTGTCGACGGAATCGAGAGGGTGGAGGGCCAGCGCCGGGACTAGGCACCCCGTTTCTCATCGCCATTGCAGGTTCACGACCAAGACAATTTTTATCTTCAGTTAGAACCGCAGCAACAATTGATGTAATATAACTCTGCAGTACTTTGAAATGATGCATGTTATTTTCCAATTTGATCTCTCTCTATATGTCCACCCTACATCAATTGGGTAGGCTTGCCGGCGCGTAAACCCAGGCCGCGGCACCTCGAGGACGGATCCCCAATAGCCTGTCGGGTGTGCTTGCTGCCAGGCGAACCACCTTACCGTTCTTAGCGTGGCCGCTCGAACTGTCGAGCGGACTCGAGACAGAACGAGAGCGTTGCCAATAGAGGGAGGCCACTGATACGTCTCCGTCGTATCTACTTTTCCAAACACTTTTGCCCTTGTTTTGGACTCTAACTTGCATGATTTGAATGGAACTAACCCGGACTGACGTTGTTTTCAGCAGAACTGCCATGGTGTTATTTTTGTGCAGAAATAGAAGTTCTCGGAATGACCTGAAAATTCACGGAGAAACTTTTTTGAATTAATAAAAAATATTGGTGAAAGAATCACGGTCAGGGGCCCCACACCCTGTCCACGAGGGTGCCCCCCCCCCAAGGTGCACCCCCCTGCCTCATGGGCCCCTGAAGCTCCACCGACCTCAACTCCAACTCCATATATTCACGTACGAGGAGAAAAAATCAGAGAGAAAGATTCATCATGTTTTACGATACGGAGCCGCCGCCAAGCCCTAATCTCTCTCGGGTGGGCTGATCTGGAGTACGTTCGGGGCTCCGGAGAGGGGGGTCCGACATTGTCGTCATCATCAACCATCCTCCATCACCAATTTTATGATGCTCACCGCCGTGTGTGAGTAATTCCATCGTAGGATTGCTGGACGGTGATGGGTTGGATGAGATTTACCATGTAATCGAGTTAGTTTTGTTAGGGTTTGATCCCTAGTATCCACTATGTTCTGAGTTTGATGTTGTTATGACTTTGCTATGCTTAATGCTTGTCACTAGGGCCCGAGTGCCATGATTACAGATCTGAACCTATTATGTTTTCATGAATATATGTGAGTTTTGATCCTATCTTGCAAGTTTATAGTCACCTATTATGTGTTATGATCCGTTAACCCCGAAGTGACAATAATCGGGATACTTACAGGTGATCACCGTAGTTTGAGGAGTTCATGTATTCACTAAGTGTTAATGCTTTGGTCCAGTACTCTATTAAAAGGAGGCCTTAATATCCCTTAGTTTCCATTAGGACCCCGCTGCCACGGGAGGGTAGGACAAAAGATGTCATGCAAGTTCTTTTCCATAAGCACGTATGACTATATTTGGAATACATGCCTACATTACATTGATGAACTGGAGCTAGTTCTGTGTCACCCTATGTTATAACTATTACATGAGGAACCACATCCGACATAATTATCCATCACTGATCCAATGCCTACGAGCTTTTCACATATTGCTCTTTGCTTATTTACTTTATCGTTGCCACTGTTACAATTACTAAAAAACCGCTACTATTACTTTGGCCACTGTTACCGTTACTTCCATATTACTTTGCTACTAAATACTTTGCTACAGATACTAAGTTATCCAGGTGTGGTTGAATTGACAACTCAACTGCTAATACTTGAGAATATTCTTTGGCTCCCCTTGTGTCGAATCAATAAATTTTGGTTGAATACTCTACCCTCAAAAACTGTTGTGATCCCCTATACTTGTGTGTTATCAAGACTATTTTCTTGCGCCGTTGCCGGGGAGCATAGCTCTAGTCTTTGAGTCACTTGGGATTTATATCTGCTGGTCACTATGAGGAACTTGAAAGACGAAAGAACTAAGATTTATCCCTCAACTACAAGGGGAGGTAAGGAACTGCCATCTAGCTCTGCACTTTATTCTCCTTCTGTTATGAGTAAGCTTGTGACACCTAAACCTGCTTCTGCTATTAATTCTTATATGTTGCATGTTATTGATGATGCCACTTCTACTATGCATGATACTTATGATGAAACTACTTCTATGCTTGATACTACTGTGCCTTTAGGTAATATCTTGATGAACAACTTGCTAGGGCTAGAGAGAATGAAATTATTGAAACTGATATTATTGATGAAAGTGATGATGAAGATTCTCCCCCTAGATATGAATTGCGTGTTGTTCCTGAGGGTTATGTTATGGATGAAGAAACTGCTAGAGATTTTCTTGCTTGTAATGATAGATCTGATCTTAAGAAGTTATTAGCTAAACTGAAACAGAAGTCTTTGAATGCTAGACTGAAGTATGACCTTGCTTTTGCTACTTCACCTATCTGTGTTACTGATAAGGATTATGATTTCTCTGTCGACCCTAAGATAATAACTTTGGTTGAATCTGATCCTTTTTATGGCTGAATCTGAAACTGTTGTGGCGCATCTTAGTAAATTGAATGATATAGCCACCCTGTTCACTAATGATGAGAAATCTTGCTACTATTATATCCTTAAGATATTTCCATTCTCATTAAAGGGTGATGCTAAAACCTGGTATAATTCTCTTGCTCCTGGTTGTGTGCGTAGTCCCCATGATATGATTTATTACTTCTCTGCTAAATATTTCCCTGCTCATAAGAAACAAGTTGCCTTGAGGGAAATATATAATTTTGTGCAAATTGAAGAAGAGAGTCTCCCACAAGCTTGGGGGAGGCTTCTCTGATTACTTAATGATTTGCTTGATCATCCTCTTAAGAAAAATGAAATACTCGATATCTTTTATAATGGACTAACCGATGCTTCCAGAGACCACCTGGATAGTTGCGTTGGTTATGTTTTCAGGGAAAGAACTGTCGATCAAGATGAATTGCTATTGAATAATATGTTGACTGATGAAAATAATTGGACACTTCCTGAGCCAACTCCTGAGCCAACTTCTAAGCCAACTCCTAACAAAAGAGGTGTTCTATTTCTCAGTCCAGAAGATATGCAAGAGGCAAACAAATCTATGAAAGAGAAATGTATTAAAGCTGAAGATATTAAGAATTTACCTCCTGTTGAAGAAATACATGGTCTTAATATACCACATGTCGAAGAAACACATGGTCTTGATAACCCGACACACACAGTAAAGGTAAATTCTCACTATAAATATGATAAAGTTTAAATCCCGTCTACTAAGTTTTCTAGGTGATGCTTGGATGAATTTGATGACTTTATGGCTAGACAAGAAAATTTCAATGCTTATGTTGGTAGACAATTAAAAAGTAATGCTTATATGATTGGACACTTGAGTGATTATATGGCTAGAGTTAAGGGTGAACTTAAACTCATTACCAAACATGCTTCTATGGTTACCACTCAAGTAGAACAAGTACTTAAGGCTCGGAATGATTTGCTCAATGAATGAAATAATAAACATGACTTTGCTGTTAGAGTAGCAACTAGAACGGGTAAAATGACTCAGGAACCTTTGTATCCTGAGGGTCACCCTAAGAGAATTGAGCAAGATTCTTAGAGAAATAATGTAGATGCACCTAGTCCTTCTAAAAAGAAGAAAAAGAAAAATGATAGGACTTTGCATGCTTCTATTGAACCTGTTGTAGACACACCTGAGAATCCCAATGATATTTCTATTTCTAATGCTAAGACACAATCTAGTGATGAACATAAACCTAGTGATAATGTTAATGATAATGATCATGTTGATGCTCAACCTAGCAATAATAATGATGTAGAGATTGAACCTGCTGTTGATCTTGATAACCCACAATCAAAGAATAAACGTTACGATAAGAGAGACTTTGTTGCTAGGAAGCACGGTAAAGAAAGAGAACCATGGGTTCAGAAACCCATGCCTTTTCCTCCTAAACCATCCAAGAAAAAGGATGATGAGGATTTTGAGTGCTTTGCTGAAATGATTAGACCTATCTTTTTTACGTATGCGCTTAACTGTTATGCTTAAAGTTAATCCTTATGCTAAATACATGAAAGATATTATTACAAATAAAAGAAAGGTACTGGAAGCTGAAATTTCCACCATGCTTGCTAATTATACTTTAAAGGGTGGAATACCTAAGAAACTAGGAGATCCAGGGGTACCAACTATACCATGCTCCATTAAAAGAAACTATGTTAAAACTTCTTTATGTGATCTTGGAGCTAGTGTTAGTGTTATGCCTCTATCTTTATATCGTAGACTTGAATTGAATAAGTTGACACCTACTAAAATATCTTTGCAAATGGATGATAAATCAACTGCTATACATGTCGGTATTTATGAGGATGTGCCTGTTGTGGTTGCAAACGTTACTATCTTAACGGACATTGTTATTCTTGATATTCCCGAGGACGATAGTATGTCGATTATCCTTGGTAGACCCTTTTTGAATACTGCAGGGGCTGTTATTTATTGCAACAAAGGCAAAGTCACTTTTCATGTTAATGGTAATGAGCATACGATACACTTTCCGAGGAAACAACCTCAAGTTCATAGCATCAATTCTATTGAAAAATTCCAACAATTATTATTAGAGGTTTTGAATTTCCTCTTCCTACTGTCAAGAAGAAATATGATATCCTTATTATTGGGGATGTTCATATCCCCGTTGAGGTAACCTAGTGTTATTCGAAATTTCTCCGGTTCCATGTTATTCGGAATGAGTTCGTTAACAAGACTTGATCAACCTTGTTAGTGGATTCCTTTTGATGAGCATGAGACAGATGAATTAGAAGGCACAACCTTCTGTACCCTCTTTTTACTTTCTGTTATTTAGATTAAATAAAGCAAAAATAGTAATTTATGTCTGTTTTCTGAATTATCCATGCAATAAAAAGTGCCCCAAAAATAAAAGTTCTCCAAATGCCCTGCAAATTTAACATGATTTTTTCTGGAATATTTGAGAATATCTGCCACTAAGAACACAGCAGGGGAGCAAGCACCTGGACACGAGGGTCTGGGGCGCGCCCTAACCCCCCCCCCCCCCCCCGACACGCCCCCTGCCTCATGGGCCCACGGTGGCCCCCCACCACTTATTCCTGCACCCACACTCTTCTTCTTCCTCCCAAAAAAATCACTATCAATCTCAAGCACGAGTTCTAGCTCATCTTGCTGCCATTTTCGATCTCCTTGCTCAAAGCTCCATTCACAAAACTGCTTTAGGGGATTGTTCTTTGGTATGTGACTCCTCCATTGGCCCAATTAGCTTTTGTTCTAGTGTTCTATTCATTACAAATTTTTGCTGCCTAGGTGACCCTGTTCTTGAGCTTGCATGTCAAATTTATATGGTCCCAAGTAGTTCTAATGCATGATATTGTCTCTAGGTACATGTAGGAGTAGTTGCTATCAATTTTGTTGAGTTTGGTTCACTTTTATTTTGAGTTACTAAAAATTTCAGAAATTTTCAGAAAAAGATGAAGAGATTTTTGAGGGGCTCTTCTAGCCAAAGCTCGAAGGAGAAACAGAGTAAGGAGAATAAGAAGCCCAAGTATAATCTCCCTCGCGTCGCGGAAGTTCGGCCGTGTGAATGGCCTTGTGATGATTTCTTGAGAGCAGTCGGGATTCATGATGATTTTTATTCTTTGGCTAATGATGCGGGCCTCACCGGTTTCCTCCACGACCAGCTCGAACAGTATCTCTTACTCACTAATACTTTCATGCAAAAAATTTACTTTCATCCTAAGAAATCACCTCCTTCAGTAGAATTCCATTTATATGATGAGGCTACGAAGATGTCATTACATGATTTTTGCGCGGTTTGCAAGATACCATTCGCGGGAAGCTTAGAGGAACCACATCGTAAAGATGTGGATGGATTTATTGACATGATTACTGTAGGGGAAACGAGGAAGGTTTCTAATGCAAGAATTACTAGCATACATTTTTCCTGTTTTACGTTACTTTGCAATATTTGCTAGTCGATGCTTAATTGGTCGCGGAAACTGGGGAAACCTCAGTGTTCCCGATATTATTATTATGTGCCATGCTTTATTTCGTGATAACACTGTTAGTATGGGTGCTATTGTTGCTAAACAGTTAAATCTGAATCGTACAAAGGGCCCCATCTTTGGAGGCATCTATGCTTCACGCCTTGCTAAACACTTCAGGATACCTATTAGGCATTATGAGAAAGAAGAAAATCTGCTGCCTCCCACTTTTCTAGATTATAAGAGCACGGTAGCACATGAGTTTATTGTTAAAAATAAAGAGAAGATGCTTAAGTATAACTTGAGATTTCATAAAACTCACAGTAAGACTAATATACTACCTGCACCCTCTTTGTTTGATTTAACTGCAGGCATGTACCTCATCTTGCCGGAGGCTATTCACGCACATAGGGGCCAGACGTCAGCTCCAGAGCCTGAGCCGGAACCACCACTTGACCCTTATTGACCATCCTTTTATCAGTGGGATCCGGAGGAGATCGCCAGCCATTGGTACCCGGATGACACTCCTCAGTACACCGGAGAGAGTAGCCATGATCCATGGGCATAGACCAACTTAGGCCAAAATCCTAAGCTTGGGGGAGTACATATTTCTCACCGACATTACATTCATGTTCACACACTTATTCTAGTTTTCGGTGCTCATACTTTTTCATTGCACTATCCATGCTAGTTTATTTTCTTTTTCTTGCTTTCTTTTTGTGTGTTTGATAAACCTTAAGAAAAACCAAAAAAATAGTTAGTTTACTTTTCATGCTTTTAGTAGTAGTAATTAAAAGAAAACCCAAAAATATTTCTCGTCCTTCTTTTACTTGTTGGGAGCTTTCCTGTGTAAATATTTTTATTTCTTTTCTTTTCTTTGGGGGTCGAGAGGAGAAGACCATAATGAAAATGTTGAAGTGGCTCTCATATGCATTACTGTTGATTTAACCAAGAGCCCATATTACCTTGTCTTCTCCCTTGAATTGAATGCTTGTAGATTCCAGCTTAGTCCAATGCACGTGCACTATTATTATTTTCCACACCGTTCGGTCGTGCAAGTGAAAGGCAATAATGACGATATATGATGGACTGATTGAGATGAGAGAAGCTGGTATGAACTTGACCTATCTTGTTTTTGTAAATATGATTAGTTCATCATTCCTGATTCAGCCTATTATGAATAAACATGTTTGCAATGACAATTAGAGATTATAGTTGCTTATGCCATGCTTAATTAGCTAGGAGTTTATAATGGTTTACCTCGCGTGCCAACATGCTATTAAAATGGTTGTGATGTGGTATGATAGGGTGGTATCCTCCTTTGAATGATTCGAGTGACTTGACTTGGCACATGTTCACGCATGTAGTTGAAACAAAATCAACATAGCCTTCACGATATTTATGTTCATGGTGGATTATATCCTACTCATGCTTGCATTCGGTGTTGATTAATTTTAATGCATGTTCATGACTGTTGTCGCTCTCTAGTTGGCCGCTTCCTAGTCTCTCTCTAGCCTTCACTTGTAATAAGCGGGAATACTGCTTGTGCATCAAAACTCCATAAACCCCAAAGTTATTCCATATGAGTCCACCATACCTTCCTATATGCGGTATCTACCTGTCATTCCAAGTAAATTTGTATGTGCCAAACTCCAAACCTTTAAATGAAATTCTGTTTTGTATACTCGAACAGCTCATGTATCACCTAGGGTTGTATGTATCTTCCATGTTAGGCGGGTTATTCTCAAGAGGACTGGACTCCTCTCCTCACTCACGAGAAAATGGCTGGTTGCCGGGATGCCGAGTCCCACGCTCAAATCAAATCAAAATAATTGCAAACAAAACTCCCCCGGGATTGTTGTTAGTTGGAGGCACCCGTTGTTTCGGGCAAGCCATGGATTGATGCTTGTTGGTGGAGGGGGAGTATAAACTTTACCATTCTGTTTGAGAACCACCTATAATGTGTGTATCATGGAAGATATCAAAATCTCTGAGTTGTTATGTTGACAGTGAAAGTATACCGCTCAAAATGTTATTTATCTCTATTTCAAAATCGAGCTCTGGCACCTCTACAAATCCCTTCTTCCCTTTGTGAAGGGCCTATCTATTTACTTTTATGTTGAGTCATCACCCTCTTATTAAAAAGCACCCGCTGGAGAGCACCGCTGTCATTTGCATGCATTACTATTAATTTATATTGGGTATGACTATGACTGGATCTCTTTTACCATGAATTACAATGTTTAGTCAGTCCTTGATCTTTAAAGGTGCTTTGCATTTATGTTTTGCGGTCTCACAAAGGGCTAGCGAGATACCATCTTGTTATATCATATTATGATTGTTTTGAGAAAGTGTTGTCATCTGAGTTTTATTATTATTGCTCGCTAGTTGATTATGCCATTGATATGAGTAAACATGAGACCTAAGTGTTATTGTGAATGTGGTTAGTTCATAATCTTTGCTGAAAACTTGAATGCTGGCTTTACATATTTGCAACAACAAAAGCAAACAGAGTTTGTAAAAGTTTTTATTTATCACTTTCAGTTTGTCAACTGAAATGCTTGAGGACAAGCAAAGGTTTAAGCTTGGGGGAGTTGATACGTCTCCGTCGTATCTAATTTTCCAAACACTTTTGCCCTTGTTTTGGACTCTAACTTGCATGATTTGAATGGAACTAACCCGGACTGACGCTATTTTCAGCAGAACTGCCATGGTGTTATTTTTTAGCACAAATAAAAGTTCTCGGAATGACCTGGAAATCCACGGAGCAACTTTTTGGAATTGATAAAAAATATTGGTGAAAGAATCAACGTCAAGGGGCCCACACCCTGTCCACGAGGGTTGGGGCGCCCCCCCTAGGATGCGCCCCCTACCTCATGGGCCCCCTGAAGCTCCACTGACCTCAACTCCAACTCCATATATTCACGTTCGGGGAGAAAAAATCAGAGAGAAAGATTCATTGCGTTTTACAATACGGAGCCGCCGCCAAGCCCTAATCTCTCTCACGAGGGCTGATCTGGAGTCTGTTCGGGGCTACGGAGAGGCGGATCTGACACCGTCGTCATCATCAACCGTCCTCCATCACCAATTTCATGATGCTCATCGCCGTGCGTGAGTAATTCCATCATAGGCTTGCTGGACGGTGATGGGTTGGATGAGATTTACCATGTAATCGAGTTAGTTTTGTTAGGGTTTGATCCCTAGTATCCACTATGTTCTGAGATTGATGTTGCTATGACTTTTCTATGCTTAATGCTTGTCACCTCTGTTGGAAAAGGCACGCCTAGGCGCTAGGCAATGGCCAAACGCCTTGCCTAGGGCATAAATGGAGGTCTAGGCAGGGCAAGCAAGGAACTGCCTACCCAAGCAAGAAATCATGCCACATACTGCACTGATATGCCAAACTGGTTATATTCCAGTGGAAGTAGACAATAATTAACTTATTTATATGCCCTAAACTAATATCAACACCTATATAATAATCACAAATACACTACGAGTAAAAACTATATTACCACCTAGGCTGCGCCTAGGGCGCTTAGGACCGCCTAGGCACTAGGCGAAGGCCAACCGCCTCGCTTATGCCTACCGCTTTTTCCAACCTTGCTTGTCACTAGGGCCCGAGTGCCATGATTTCAGATCTGAACCTATTATGTTTTCATGAATATATGTGAGTTCTTGATCCTATCTTGCAAGTCTATAGTCACCTATTATGTGTTATGATCCGTTAACCCCGAAGTGACAATAATTGGGATACTTACCAGCGATGACCGTAGTTTGAGGAGTTCATGTATTCACTAAGTGTTAATGCTTTGGTCCGGTACTCTATTAAAAGGAGGCCTTAATATCCCTTAGTTTCCATTAGGACCCCGTTGCCACGGGAGGGTAGGACAAAAGATGTCATGCAAGTTCTTTTCCATAAGCATGTATGCCTATATTCGGAATACATGCCTACATTACATTGATGAACTGGAGCTAGTTCTGTGCCATCCTATGTTATAACTATTACATGAGGAATCGCATCCGACATAATTATCCATCACTGATCCAATGCCTATGATCTTTTCACATATTGCTCTTTGCTTATTTACTTTACCATTGCCACTGTTACAATTACTACAAAACTGCTACTGTTACTTTTGCCACTTTTACCGTTACTTCCATATTACTTTGCTACTAAATACTTTGCTGCAGATACTAAGTTATCCAGGTGTGGTTGAATTGACAACTCAACTGCTAATACTTGAGAATATTCTTTGGCCCCCTTGTGTCGAATCAATAAATTTGGGTTGAATACCCTACCCTTGAAAACTGTTATGATCCCCTATACTTGTGGGTTATCAGCCACCCTGCCTTTCTCGAGACAGCCGCTTGAACTATTGAGCGGACTCAAAACAGAACCAGGGCATTGCCAATAGTGGAAGGGCCCCATCGTGTGCAGGTTTCTCATACAGAGGGAAAGGTCTCCAAAGAGAATAACCTCATATAAAAAGAATTACTCAAAGTTTCGCGTGACTTAGCTTTTTTTGTCGCTGCGCGGGCATCCACAACACCCGCAAGTGACGCCGCCCATTCGATCGCCTTCTTCCTTGGAAGCCATGGCGATGAAGAGCCACTAGACTGACCTTAGACCGGATTTTCACAATTGCGCCCCCTACCTAGCGCGCCAAAGATGTCGGTGGGAACGACACCTATGGGAACACTGCAATCCCTACTACGGTCAGCGGGCACGGGGTTGTGGAAAGAGCGGGTCTAAGAGCTAGCACAAAGGTCGTTTACCCAAGTTCGGGCTGCGAGGATGCGTAATACCCTAGTCCTGCTTTGGTGTATATTGGAGTGCTCTTGTGTTCTTGAAATAGCTATGGTGCGTGCGTAGTCCAAAAAGCCGAATCCCCCTCCAGTATCCCTCGGGCCTCCTTTTATAGTCGAAGGAGGCGCCACAGTGGCACACATGAGGTGGAAAGGTGTATAGCGTACAAGCTTATCGCCTATCATTACGGGACAAGACGCATTAAATGCGCTCCTTAGGTGTCCCGTCGCTTTATTGGGGACGGAAACGAGGCCCGTCCCGTCCGTCGCTGCTTGTCTTGCTTCGACACGTGAATTGGCCAATGAGGCGTGCGGCCCATGTAGGCTGGTTGGCTGCTGAGCTGGTGCGGTGGTCGCATCTTCATGAAGATCTGCATGCCACCACGCAGGTGCTTGCTGAGTTGTTCCAGAGGCCGCATGTTGCCACGCAGGTGCTTGCCCAGCTGGCTGGGCTGGCAGCTGCATGGGAACGGCAGTGAAGTCTTGGCGGGTGCGGGCCTGGCCACGGCTCCGTTGATGTCCTCAGCAAGGGTCTTGCCGTGGCATCGCGGTCGTCCCCGGCAAGGATCTTGTCGGAGGTCTCGTGGATTTCCTTGGTGAGGATCTTGCCGAGGGTCATCGTCTTCTGGTCCTCATCTGATCCTGCATGCTTATGATCTTCACAAAGATCTGCATGCCACCATGGAGGTGCCTCCCAAGCCTTGGTTCCAATATGGTTGATGGCGTTGGAACCCTTGGGCTCAAGGATGGCGCGCTTCGCTGGCATCGGGCAAGTTGTCTCGGCAAGGCTCTTGTCGGGGCCGTGGAGGCCGCCCGGCAAGGGTCTTGCCGGGGGAGTCCACCTCGCCCTATTGCTCTTTGGTCTTGGCGCTACCTTGACTATGTTGGGGCTTTGGCTTCCCTCCTCTGCCCTTCTTAGTGTGGCCGTGGGTGTGGCTCTGACTGCCCGTGCACAAGTAAAGGGCTACAAAAGAGAGCCCCTATTTTTGTACACCGACAGCAGGATGAAGATGGTCTCTCTCAAACAACCTTGCAACCAAATAACAAAGAGTCTCTTGTGTCCCCAACTCACCCAATACAATGGTAAATTGTATAGGTGCACTAGTTCGGCGAAGAGATGGTGATACAAGTGCAATATGGATGGTAGATATAGGTTTTCGTAATCTGAAAATATAAAAATAGCAATGTAGCAAGCGATAAAAGTGAGCAAAAACGGTATTACAATGCTTCGAAACAAGGCCTAGGGTTCATACTTTCACTACTGCAAGTTCTCTCAACAATGATAACATAATTGGATCATATAACTATCCCTCAACATGCAACAAAGAGTCACTCCAAAGTCACTAATAGCGGAGAACAAACTAAGAGATTATTGTAGGGTACGAAACCACCTCAAAGTTATTCTTTCCGATCAATCCATTGGGCTATTCCTATAAGTGTCACAAACACCCCTAGAGTTTGTAGTAAAATAACACCTTAAGACACACATCAACCAAAACCCTAATGTCACCTAGATAATCCAATGTCACCTCAAGTATCCGTGGGTATGATTATACGATATGCATCACACAATCTCAGATTTATCAATTAAACCAACAGAAAGAACTTCAAAGAGTGCCCCAAAGTTTCTACCGGAGAGTCAAGACGAAAATGTGTGCCAACCCCAATGCATAAGTTCACAAGGTCACAGAACCCGCAAGTTGATCACCAAAACATACATCAAGTGGATCACGTGAATATTCCATTGTCACCACAGATAAGCCCGGCAAGACATACATCAAGTGTTCTCAAATCCTTAAAGACTCAATATGATGAGATAACTTCAAAGGGAAAACTCAATCCATTACAAGATGATAGAGGAGGAGAAGCATCATAAGATCCAACTATAATAGCAAAGCTCGCGATACATCAAGATCATGCCATATCAAGAACACGAGTGAGAGAGAGAAAGAGAGATCAAACACATAGCTACTAGTACATACCCTCAGCCCCGAGGGTGAACTACCCCCTCCTCGTCATGGGGAGCGCCGGGATGATGAAGATGGCCATAGGGTGATGATTCCCCCCTCCGGCATGGTGCCGGAACAGGGTCTCGAGAGGTTTCTGGTGGCTACAGAGTCTTGTGGCGCTGGAACTCCCGATCTAGGTTTATTTCTGGGGTTTTATGCATTTATAGGAATTTTTGGCATCAGTCTCACGTCAGGGGGGTCTCCGAGTCATCCACAAGATAGGGGGCGTGCCCAAGGGGGTAGGGTGCGCCCTCCACCCTCGTGGATGCCTTGGGACTCTTCTGGCCCAACTCTTTTACTTCGGTGGCTTCTTTTGGTCCATAAAAATCCACAAAAATTGGCATGTCAATTGGACTCCATTTGGTATTCCTTTTCTGTAAAAGTCAAAAACAAGGAAAAAACATAAACTGGCACTGGGCTCTAGGTTATTAGGTTTGTCCCAAAAATCATATAAAATAGCATATAAATGCATACAAAACATCCAAGATGGATTATATAATAGCATGGAACAATCAAAAATTATAGATATGTTGGAGACGTATCAAGCATCCCCAAGCTTAATTCCTGCTCGTCCTCGAGTAGGTAAATGATGAAACAGAATTTTTGATGTGGAATGCTACCTAACATATTTATCAATGTAATCTTCTCTATGGTGGCAAGAATATTCAGATCCATAAGATTCAAAACAAATGTTTAATATTGACATAAAAACAATAATACTTCAAGCATACTAACAAAGCAATCATGTCTTCTCAAAATAACATGTCCAAAGAAAGCTATCCCTACAAAATCATATAGTCTGGCTATGCTCTATCTTCATCACACAAAATATTTAAATCATGCACAACCCCGGTTTTAGCCAAGCAATTGTTTCATACTTTAGTATTCTCAAACTTTTTCAACTTTCATGCAATACATGAGAATGAGCCATGGACATAACAATATGGTGGGAGAGAATGGTGGTTGTGGAGAAGACAAAAAGGAAGAATATAGTCTCACGTCAACTAGGCGTATCAACGGGTTATGGAGATGCCCATCAATAGATATCAATGTGAGTGAGTAGGGATTGCCATGCAACAAATGCACTAGAGCTATAAGTGTATGAAAGATCAAAAAGAAACTAAATGGGTGTGCATCCAACTCGCTTGCTCATGAAGACCTAGGGCATTTTGAGGAAGCCCATCATTGGAATATACAAGCCAAGTTCTATAATGAAAAATCCCCACTAGTATATGAAAGTGACAACATAAGAGACTCTCTATCATGAAGATCATGGTGCTACTTTGAAGAACAAGTGTGGTAAAAGGATAGTAGCATTGCCCCTTGTCGGTGTCAAAACCGGCGGATCTCGGGTAGGGGGTCCCGAACTATGCGTCTAGGCGGATGGTAACAAGAGACAAGGGACACGAAGTTTTTACCCAGGTTCGGGCCCTCTCGATGGAGGTAAAACCCTACTCCTGCTTGATTAATATTGATGATATGGGTAGTACAAGAGTAGATCTACCACGAGATTGGAGTGGCTAAACACTAGAATCTAGCCTATGGTATGATTGTTGTTCGTCCTACGGACTAAAACTCTCCGGTTTATATAGACACCGGAGAGGGCTAGGGTTACACAGAGTCGGTTACAATGGGAGGAGATCTTCATATCATATCGCCAAGCTTGCCTTCCACGCCAAGGAAAGTCCCATCCGGACACGGGACGGAGTCTTCAATCTTGTATCTTGATAGTCCAGGAGTCCGGCCGAAGGTCATAGTCCGGCCATCCGGACACCCCCTAATCCAGGACTCCCTCAGTAGCCCCTGAACCAGGCTTCAATGACGACGAGTCCGGCGCACAAGTTGTCTTCGGTATTGCAAGGCGGGTTCCTCCTCCGAATATTTCATAGAAGATGTTGAACACCAGGGTAGTGTCCGGCTCTGCAAAATAAGTTCCACATTCCTTCGTAGGGAGAATAATATTTGCATCAATCGAATCTGCTGACGTATTCCGCGGCGTGACATCATGCCACGGCCAGGCTTTTATCCATTTTATTGTTCCACCTCAGCGCGTTTAGCGAGGCGGTTTCCTTGGCACGTCCTGTCAAAGCAGGGATCGTGTCCCCTTATTCCAGGATTCTCATCAATACGGGTGTGGGTAACCCAAACCGCGCCATTAACCGCGGCGCTTGGGGGATAAGCGGGTTTTATTAGGCCGGTGGGGAGCTCGTAGTTTTGGCCGCCCATATAAGGGGATAAGAATCCGCCCTTTCCATTCACGCCCTCTTCCTCCTCTACTTATCCGTCCCTGCGCGCTCGAGCTCCAACGCCCAAGCCTGCACTTCCCACCTCAACCTTCTCCAGTCATGTCCGGAGCGGGAGGTAGATGGATGGCTTCCTCCGTCACGGAGGGGCAAATCAAAAAGCTGAGGAAGGCCGGATACTTGTCTGGTGACATCACGCACTGGCTTCCAGATGAGGGGCAACTCATCCCCACCCCTGGGCCCCATGAGAGGGTTGTTTTTCTTCCCCATTTCCTCCGCGGACTAGGTTTTCCTCTTCACCCGTTCGTCCGGGGGCTCATGTTCTACTACGGCCTGGACTTCCACGATCTGGCCCCGAACTTCATCCTCAACATCTCGGCGTTTATCGTCGTGTGCGAGGCCTTCCTCCGCATCCAGCCTCACTTTGGCCTATGGCTGAAGATCTTCAGCGTCAAGCCGAAGGTAGTGGGTGGGCGCCAAGTGGAGTGCGGAGGCGCCATGGTGGGCAAAATAGCCAACGTCACACGGCTCGAGGGCGCCTTCGTAGAGACCATCAAAGGGTGGCAATCGGGGTGGTTCTATATCACCGAGCCGCATGACCCTAAATGGGCAGCGGCCCCCGAGTTCCGATCTGGTATCCCCACACGGCTCACATCTTGGAAGGAGACGGGCCTGTCGTGGGGTAGTTCAGCGGAATTGACCAGACTTCAAACCTGAATCAAAGACCTGATCGGCGGGAAGGTTAAACTCGTCAACATTGTCCAGGTCAGGCTCTTCCGCCGGATTCTCCCGTGTCAACGACGGGCTTTTAGCTTGTGGGAGTTTGACCCGGCCCAGCACTAGACTCTGTCCCGGCTCTTCGACACAAAGCATGGGGACGCCTAGAAGGTGCTATTCAAGAGCTCCGAGGTCTCCCCTCCCGTCACCGAGGATCGCGGATTCTGCGCCGAGCGCCAAGCCAGCGTGGTGAGCTTAATTTTCCCTTTACGGGGTATTTTTCACAGATTTGATTCTATGCGGGATCTAAACTCCCATCTCCTTAACAGGACTGGCAGAAAAAGGCCGGACAGATCAACTGTCCGGCTCCCTTGCCCGAAGACCCAGCGGATGCCCACTTGACGAAGCTGCTGGTCCCGGCACCTCACGTGGTGCCGGAGAAGAAGGCCAAGAAGAAGGCCACAGGGACTCGAAAGAGTTCCCGGCGTCTGGTGGTGTCGGATTCATCGCCCGACAGCCCCGAAGCACCCTCCGCCTCTAAGGACGAGGAGGAGGAAGAAGAAGAAGCCTCTCCCCCTCCAACGGGGGAAGGAAAGAAAAGGAAAGCCGCCCCAGCTGGGGAGGCTGGAGGGTCCAAGAAAGGGAGAACCCTTCTTCCGGACTACACCTCCGACGCCGAAGGCGGCGGGGAGGAATGGCCATCCAGGGTCAAGCCCCTAGCAAAATCGTAAGTATCCGGTCATCCGAATAACTTATGACGCCCCTCCATTATTTGGCATTTTCTGACACCGAATTTGATCACGTAGTCCGCCCAAGGCCCAGCTCGACGATTCGACGAGCGGCTTCTTGGATTCGTCGGATGTGAATAGCGCTTCACTTCTGACGGCCTCC
Organism: Triticum aestivum; assembly: GCF_018294505.1. Classification (NCBI taxonomy): domain Eukaryota; kingdom Viridiplantae; phylum Streptophyta; class Magnoliopsida; order Poales; family Poaceae; genus Triticum; species Triticum aestivum. Next base: position 466,307,448 of record NC_057807.1, on the reverse strand, counting down.
TCCCCTCTCCCTACGGACGATGCCGAGGTGGAGTCCCAAAAGGGACTAAACCAAGAGGAGGTAGTCCTGGAGGCGCCACAAGGCGACCTTCGGACTCCAGGCCCAAAGGGGGTAAAGCTCCGAAGGGATCTAAGTCCGGCCCCGGGCCGGACACTGTTCCGGAACCATCAGCGGTTCCGGAGTCCGACAGACGGCGCCTTCATAAGAAGGGCAAGCCTGCGACGCCGGCTACTTCCGTCCACCCGGAGGCACTGGACAATTTGCTGGAGGCGCTTAACGGCGCCTCCATTGACGAGGAACACCGCACTGTTATGAGTGCGGTGATTCAGAAAGTTTAGTCCGCCAAGGGCGGGCTGACGGAAGCCTGTACAAGCCTGTTAACGGGCTTTGAGGTATGTGTGCAAAAACATATATATATATATATATATATATATATATATATATATATATATATATATAATATTACCGCATAGACAGTAGCCCCTGATGCTTAGTTCGGTGTTCGAAAAGAAAAGCCGAATTGAGGATCTTAAAAGATATACGCAGGAGTCTAATAGAAATGTGTCAATATGGGAATGCAGGTTGCGCCGCTGACCTCTGCCGCACTGACTACGGAGGTCAATGCCTTGAAGGAAAACCTCGAGCGGTTCGAGAACGAGCTCGCCCGTGCCAAGAAGCAGCTGGAGGATAAAGAGGGTATGTAGTACCTCCTGTAAATGTATATAGAAATACTTGGTTGCATAATAATAACAGGACCAACATTAATGTTGCAGGAGCCACGACCGAGGTGGCGACCCTGAAAGAGGCGGTTTCGAGGGCCGAAAAGAGTGCGGCCTTGGAGCGCACCAAGCAAGAGAAGCAGGAGGCGCGGGTGACGAAGGTGCGGCAAGAGCTCCAGGCTCTCATGGAAAAACACGAGAGTTTGGAGCGTGACTCGAAGATTCGAGAGTCCGAGCTTGCCTTGGCTCTTGAGAGTGCCAAGACCGCTAAGGCCGAAGCCCAGAAGGACCTTCAGGAGATCGAGGCGATGAAGAAGATAGCGGCGGGTAAGGCATTCTTTATGCAAAGCAAAAATATAAAAGTTAATTATCTGCTACTTACCCGAATCCGGAGCTCTCCAGGAGCGTTCGCCGATCTGCCCCGTAGTGTGTCTGATGCCGCCACATACTACCGAGCCGAAGAGGGGAGCTCGACGGAAAAAGTGTTCTGGTCTCAGTATGCTGAGGCCGAACATCCGGTGCCCCTGAGCGACCAGCTGAAGCAGCTGGTCGAGCCCCACAAGGTGGCCGAACAGGCCATGAAGGGCCTCATAGCTCGGCTGTGGCCTGGAGAAGTCATGCCTGGGAGCTACTTCGGTCTGGTGCGGCGGCTGGTGGACGCGTGTCTGTCGATTTAGGTCGTCAAGCGCTCTGTTTGTATTGAAGGTGCCCGTCGGGCCCTTGCCCGTGCTAAGGTGCACTGGGGCAAGCTAGACGCGGAGAAGCTGTTGACGGACGCGCCACCACCGGGCAAGGAGTATCGTACGCCCGAGATGTATTATAATGGCGTTCTGAAGGGTGCCCGCCGCATAGCGGATGAGTGCTCCAAAGATGTAATTTTTGAGTAAACTCGCATTTGTTATCCTGTACGCTGAAGCTTTGTTCATATGCGTTAAGCAACGCTTGTTAATTTAAAATATTACCTTCTGTGCGGCCGTTTATCAAATCTGAGAGATGCAAGTCATCGGCTTTGACCCCCATGCCACAAGTGCTGGGGTGTTCGGGATAAACCTGAGCGCTCTTGTTCCCATTCTTGGGTCCATCTAGGGAGGCGTTCAGCACAGCGAACCAGGCCGTCGGACTTATAATGCTTTATCACTCTCACTTAGCCATAGAATTCTATAATTTTAAATTTCGGCGAAGCCCCTAGTATTCGGAAGACCGAGTTCGGGGCGCTATCCACGCCTAGGCCGGATAAGTCCGGTTCCTCGCTTGAAGCGGCATAAGTCTTTAAGGACTCGAAAAAACCTCGCGAACAGCGACCGGTCTCTCGCACTATCATGACAGTCAGTTTTAGCTTTCTCTACTGAGGTGTTAACCCAGCTCAACTGGGGCACAATCGCAGTAGTTCTCCCAGCGCTACCTTAGCCAACAATGCGGAACGTAAGGTACCAAAACATGGGAGCCGGGCAAACCCAACTATTGACCAAAGACATGATTCGGAGCCGATGCATATAGTGCTATAAGTTCGGGGTGCCGCACTTGTTAGAGTGTTCGGTCTTCTCACACCACGTTATGGGGTGTTGTAAGCCCCTGGTGTATTATCCGTGCCAAAGTGTACGGTTGCATAGTGTCATGACTGAACATGTTTGCATATAAAAATAGATAAGTACAATAATAGGTAAGAGCTATGTATTGTTTATTAAAAAAGGTCTGTTGTGAGAGCAGACCGATACAAAAAGTGCGGTAAGCAAGAGATGGGAGTATTTGACATATTCCCCTTCAGGGGCAACCTGCAGGATTGTAAGAGAAACAGGTATTAAACTCGTTATAGAGACCACCTTGACTTTTGACGTAGCTTGCTTCCTCCCTGGCTATTGCATCGTTGTTCGGCGATAGTATTGCCGGACAGGCCTTCCGAATAGTTGGATCATGAAAGTGTGTGAAAAAGGAAAACGGTGAAATAGGGAGCCCCCTAGTGCGGTTAAGCCGCATTCTGGGCGTGCCGTTGTTGTGCCCCTCCCCTTATGCCCATGGTATCTCTAAGGCGTAATTATGTACGCGTGGTACCAGCATTGCCGTTTGGCGGGGGCTGGGGTCGGGGCCGCACTGCTATGCTTGCTCGGAACGTGCCAGTCGGATTTGTTGTAGGTTACTTCGGGCTTGCTTGACGTTGTCCGGACGTTTGGCGCCTGGATTGGAGAACTGCCTTGAGAGGCTACTCTGTACTTCCGCCGCCAGGGCCGCCGTGTGCTCCTCTGTTCGGAGAGAGCGTTCTGTGTTTCCATTTACCGTGATGACTCCGCGAGGTCCTGGCATCTTGAGCTTGAGATATGCGTAGTGCGGCACCGCATTGAATTTTGCAAATGCGGTTCGTCCGAGCAGGGCGTGATAGCCGCTGCGGAATGGGACTATGTCGAAGATTAAGTCCTCGCTCCGGAAGTTATCCGGTGATCCGAAGACCACCTCGAGTGTGACCGAGCCTGTACAGCTGGCTTCGACCCCTGGTATGACACCTTTCAAGGTTGTCTTTGTGGGTTTAATCCTTGAAGGATCGATGCCCATTTTTCGCACTGTGTCCTGGTAAAGCAGGTTCAGGCTACTGCCGCCGTCCATTAGGACTCTGGTAAGGTGAAATCCGTCGATAATTGGGTCTAGGACCAGTGCGGCGAATCCGCCGTGACGGATGCTGGTGGGATGGTCCCGTCGATCGAAAGTGATCGGGCAGGAGGACCATGGGTTGAACTTTGGGGCGACTGGCTCCAGCGCATAGACGTCCTTGAGAGCACGCTTCCGCTCCCTTTTGGGGATGTGGGTTGCGTATATCATATTCACCGTCCGAACTTGCGGGGGAAATCCCTTCTGTCCTTTGTTGTTCGGCGGCCGGGGCCCCTCCTCGTCATCGCTATGTAGCCCCTTGTCTCTGGTCTCGGCACTTATCTTGCCTGCCTGCTTGAACACCCAACAATCCCTGTTGGTGTGATTGGCTGGCTGTTCGGGGGTGCCGTGTATCTGGCACGAGCGATCAAGTATCCGGTCTAAGCTGGATGGGCCCTGAGGGTTTCGTTTGAATGGCTTCTTCCGCTGACCCGGTTTAGAGCCTCTGAATCCGGCATTGACTGCCGTATCTTCAGTATTGTCACCGTTAATGCGGCGCTTATGCTTGTTGCGGCGTGACCTGCCGTTGTTATCCTTGTTATCCGAATTGCCGGGGCTCTTGCTTATGTTATTGCTACGAGCTAGCCAGCTGTCTTCTCCCGCGCAGAAGCGGGTCATGAGTGTCGTGAGGGCTGCCATAGACTTCGGCTTTTCCTGTCCTAGGTGCCGGGCAAGCCATTCGTCTCGGATGTTGTGCCTGAAGGCTGCGAGGGCCTCGGCGTCCGGACAATCGACTATTTGGTTTTTCTTTGTCAGGAACCGTGTCCAGAATTGTCTGGCCGATTCCTCTGGTTGCTGGATTATGTGGCTTAGGTCATCGGCGTCTGGTGGTCGCACATACGTGCCCTGGAAGTTGTCAAGGAATGCGGATTCCAGGTCCTCCCAACAACTGATTGACTCTGCTGGCAGGCTATTAAGCCAATGTCGAGCTGGTCCTTTAAGCTTGAGCGGGAGGTATTTGATGGCGTGTAGATCATCGCCACGGGCCATGTGGATGTGAAGGAGATAATCCTCGATCCATACCGCAGGATCTGTTGTGCCATCGTATGATTCGATGTTTACGGGTTTGAAGCCCTCGGGGATTTGATGATCCATTACTTCGTCTGTGAAGCATAGTGGGTGTGCGGCGCCCCTGTACTGAGCTATATCGCGACGCAGCTCGGACGAGCTTGGTCTGTTGTATTCGGCCGGGCCATACTTATTATGTCCGGCGTGACGGCTAGCGTCACGTGAAGCGGGGCGCCCATGCGATCCGTAGATCGATCTTGTTTGCCTTGCCTTATTCTCCAAGATGTCTCGCAGGTCTGTTGCGTCTCCCCGTACTCTGGTATGTTTTGAGCGGTGTCGGGGTGCGGCTTGGGTCGAGGGCCTGAAGGCCTCTCTATCGCGGCCACGGGGTGGCCGATCGGGCGCATCGTACGCTGGTGATGTAGGTTTAGTTGCTTCCTCCTCAAGTTGGGGAAGCAGCCTGCGCTTCGGGTAGCTCTTGGATGGGCGTTCTAGTTTATACTCTTCGGCCGCCAGGACTTCGGTCCATCTGTCGGCTAGCAAGTCTTGGTCAGCTCTAAGCTGCTGCTGTTTCTTCTTGAGGCTGCTTGCCGTGGCTACGAGTCTGCGTTTGAAACGCTCTTGCTCGACGGGATCCTCTGGCACGACGAATTCATCGTCGTCGAGGCTTGCCTCGTCTTCGGAGGGAGGCATGTAATTGTCGTCCTCATCCTCTTTGTCGGCCGCTCTCTCACGAGGGCTGGCTCCTTCGTTCTCCTGCACTGAATCCTGCTGGAGGGGGTTGTCTTCGGCACTGTCCGGCGTATTGTTATCTCCGGTGCCGGAATCGCCGTTTTTGCTTTGGCGGGACTTAGAGCGGCGCCGCTGACGTCGGCGCTTGGGTTGCTTCTTGGAGGGGTCATCCTCCGTTTTCTCCTCGCCATCCCCCGCTTTAGGGGTGTCCACCATGTATATGTCATATGACGAGGTGGCTTTCCAGTTCCCTATAGGCACTGGTTCTTGATCGTCTCCTTCATCGGCGTCCATGCCGTCGATGTCTTCGGAGTCGAAGTCGAGCATGTCGGTTAAATCGTCGACAGTGGCTACAAAGTGGGTGGTGGGTGGGCTACAAATTTCTTCGTCGTCCGCGTCCCAACCGTGTTGGCCGTAGTCCGCCAGGGCTCTCCTGACAAAGAGAGAGACTTTAACGAATTCAGGATGTTGCCGAAAGGTGAGTGCTGAAAGACATCCGCGGCGGTGAACTCCATGACCGGAGCCCAATCGGGCTTAACCGGGAGAGGTGCGGGATTTACGGAGTCCGGATCGGAGTCCGGCACCTCGGAGTCACGGGCCTTGCGAGGGACTAGGCTGGTATCCGGCTCTATCGCCGTAGAGATTGCAGTTTCCGGGGTGGCGTCTAACCGTCCGTCCCCGACTGGCGTAGTGGCCTCCGAGCTAATGGTCGGAGCGGACACCTAAGCGACACTCTGGGCGTTGTCCGATGACAGAGCTAAATCGTGCCCATCATGACAGTGCGGCGCGCCCGGTTGTGGCTCGAATCCGTCGAAGATCAAGTCCCCGCGGATGTCGGCCGTGTAGTTCAAGCTTCCAAACCTGACCTGATGGCCAGGGGCGTAGCTCTCGATCTGCTCCAGATGGCCGAACGAGTCAGCCCGCAGTGCGAAGCCGCCGAATACGAAGATCTGTCCGGGGACAAAAGTCTCATCCCAGACCGCGTCGCGGTTGACGAGCGAAGAAGCCATCGGGCCTAAAAGGCGACGACACAGAGGAACTCTCAATGAAAGCACCAATGTCGGTGTCAAAACCGGCGGATCTCGGGCAGGGGGTCCCGAACTGTGCGTCTAGGCGGATGGTAACAGGAGACAAGGGACACGATGTTTTTACCCAGGTTCGGGCCCTCTCGATGGAGGTAAAACCCTACTCCTGCTTGATTAATATTGATGATATGGGTAGTACAAGAGTAGATCTACCACGAGATCGGAGTGGCTAAACCCTAGAATCTAGCCTATGGTATGATTGTTGTTCGTCCTATGGACTAAAACTCTCCGGTTTATATAGACACCGGAGAGGGCTAGGGTTACACAGAGTTGGTTACAATGGGAGGAGATCTTCATATCGTATCGGCAAGCTTGCCTTCCACGCCAAGGAAAGTCCCATCCGGACACGGGACGGAGTCTTCAATCTTGTATCTTCATAGTCCAGGAGTCCGGCCGAAGGTCATAGTCCGGCCATCCGGACACCCCCTAATCCAGGACTCCCTCACCCCTTCTCTCTTTTTCTCTCATTTTTTTTGTTTTTTTATTTGGGTCTTTCTCATTTTTTTGGCCTCTATTTTTTCGTCCGGAGTCTCATCCGGACTTGTGGGGGAATCATAGTCTCAGTCATCCTTTCATCACTGTGACAATGCTCTAATAATGATGATCATCACACTTTATTTATTTAGAACTCAAGAATTACAACTAGATACTTAGAACAAAATATGACTATATATGAGTGCCTCTGGCGGTGTACCGAGATGTGCAATGAATCAAGAGTGACATGAAAGAAAGAATTATGAACAGTGGCTTTGCCACAAATATGATGTCAACTACATGATCATGCAAAGCAATATGAGAATTATGAAGCATGTCATAATAAACGGAACGATGGAAAGTTGCATGGCAATATATCTCGGAATGGCCATGGAAATTCCAAAATAGGTAGGTATGGTGGATGTTTTGAGGAAGGTATATGGTGGGTGTATGGTATCGGCGAAAATTGCGCGACACAAGAGAGGCTAGTAATGGTGGAAGGGTGAGAGTGCGTATAATCCATGGAGTCAACATTAGTCATAAAGAACTCACATACTTATTGCAAAAATCTATTAGTTCTCGAAACCAAGCACTACGTGCATGCTCCTAGGGGAAGGATTGGTAGGAGTTAACCATCACGCGATCCTGACCTCCACACGTAAGGAAGACAAGCAATAAATAAATCATGCTCCAAGTTCATCACATAATGGTTCACCATATGTGCATGCTACGAGAATCACAAACTTCAACACAAGTATCTCTCAAATTCACAACTACTCCAATAGCATGATCTAATATCACCATCTTCATATCTCAAAACAATCATAAGGAATCAAATTTCTCATGGTATTCAATGCACTTTATATGAAAGTTTTTATTATATCCCCCTTGGATGCCTATCATATTAGGACTAAATTTATAACCAAAGAAAATTACCATGCTGTTTTCAAATACTCTCAAAATTATATAAGTGAAGCATGAGAGTTCATCTATTTCTTCAAAATAAAACTACCGCCGTGCTCTAAAAAGATATAAGTGCTAGAGCAAATGACAAACTACTCCAAAAGACATAAGTGAAGATCAATGAGTAGTCAAAAAATTATGCAACTATGTGAAGACTCTCTAACATTTAAGAATTTCAGATCTTGGGATATTATGCAAACATCAAGAAAACAAAATAAAATAAAATGACGCTCCAAGCAAAACACATATCATGTGGTGAATAAAAATATAGCTCCAAGTAAAGTTACCGATGATGAAGACGAAAGAGGGGATGCCATCCGGGGCATCCCCAAGCTTAGGCTCTTGGTTGTCCTTGAATATCACCTTGGGGTGCCTTGGGCATCCCCAAGCTTAGGCTCTTGCCACTCCTTATTCCATAGTCCATCGAATCTTTACCCAAAACTTGAAAACTTCACAACACAAAACTCAACAGAAAACTCGTAAGCTCTGTTAGTATAAGAAAATAAAATCACCACTTTGGTACTGTTGTGAACTCATTCTTTACTTATATTGGTGTAATATCTACTGTATTCCAACTTCTCTATGGTTCATACCCTCCGATACTAGTCATAGATTCATCAAAATAAGCAAACAACATAATGAAAACAGAATCTGTCAAGAACAGAACAGTCTGCAGTAATCTGTAACTCTCTAATACTTCTGTAACTCCAAAAATTCTGAAATAAATTTTTGGACGTGAGGAATGTGTCTATTAATCTTATTCAGAAAGAATCAACTTAAAAGCACTCTTTTGTAAAAAAAATTACATCTAATCTCGTCAGCACAAAGTTTCTGTTTTTTACAACAAGAACACATTAACTTTCACCCAAGTCTTCCCAAAGGTTCTACTTGGCACTTTATTGAAACAAAATCTATAAAACATTATTACTACAGTAGCTTAATCATGTTAACACAAAAAAACAGTAGGGTTAAATATTGGGTTGTCTCCCAACAAGCGATTTTCTTTAATGCCTTTTTAGCTAGGCATGATGATGACAATTGTGCTCACATAAAAGATAAGAATTGAAACATAAAGAGAGCATCATGAAGCATATGACTAACACATTTAAGCCTAACCCACTTCCTATGAATAGGTATTTTGTGAGCAAACAACTTATGGGAACAAGAATCTACTAGCATAGGAAGGCAAAACAAGCATAGTTTCAAGATTTTCAACACATAGAGAGGAAACTTGATATTATTGCAATTCCTACAAGCATATACTCATCCCTCATAGTAATTTTAAGTAGCATAATGAATGAATTCAACAATATAACCATCACACAAAGCATTCTTTTCATGATCTACAAGCATAGAAAATTTACTAATCTCCACATAAGAAAATTTCTTCTCATGAATAGTAGTGGGAGCAAACTCAACAAAATAACTATCATGTGAGGCATAATCCAATTGAAAATTAAAATCAAGATGACAAGTTTCATTGTTATCATTATTATTTATAGCATACATGTCATCACAATAATCATCATGGATAGCAACTTTGTTCTCATAATCAATTGGAACCTCTTCCGAAATAGTGGATTCATCACTAAATAAAGTCATGACCTCTCCAAATCCACTTTCATCAATATAACCATAAGATTCAACACCCTCCAAAATAGTGGGATCATTACTTACTAAAGTTGACTCTCTTCCAAACCCACTTTCATCAATATAATCATCATAAATAGGAGGCATGCTATCATCAAAATAAATTTGCTCATCAAAACTTGGGGGACTAAAAATATCATCATCATCAAACATAGCATCCCCAAGCTTGTGGATTTGCATATCATTAGCATCATGGGTATACAAGGAATTCATACTAAAAACATTGCAACCATGCTCATCATTCAAATATGTAGTGCCAAACAATTTAATGCATTTTTCTTCTAGCACTTGGGCACAATTTTCCTTTCCATCATTTTCGCGAAAGATATTAAAAAGATGAAGCATATGAGGCACCCTCAGTTCCATTTTTTTGTAGTTTTCTTTTATAAACTAAACTAGTAATAAAACAAGAAACAAAAAGATTTGGTTGCAAGATCCAAAGATATACCTTCAAGCACTAACCTCCCCGGCAACGGATCCAGAAAAGAGCTTGATGTCTACTACGCAACCTTCTTCTTGTAGACGTTGTTGGGCCTCCAAGTGCAGAGGTTTGTACGACAGTAGCAAATTTCCCTCAAGTGGATGACCTAAGGTTTATCAATCCGTGGGAGGCATATGATGAATATGGTCTCTCTCAAACAACCCTGCAACCAAATAACAAAGAGTCTCTTGTGTCCCCAACACACCCAATATAATGGTAAATTGTATAGGTGCACTAGTTCGGCGAAGAGATGGTGATACAAGTGCAATATGGATGGTAGATATAGGTTTTTGTAATCTGAAAATATAAAAACAGAAAGGTAGCAAGCGATAAAAGTGAGCAAAAACGGTATTGCAATGCTTCGAAACAAGGCCTAGGGTTCATACTTTCACCAGTGCAAGTTCTCTCAACAATGATAACATAATTGGATCAGATAATTATCCCTCAATATGCAACAAAGAGTCACACCAAAGTCACTAATAGCGGAGAAAAAACGAAGAGATTATTGTAGGGTATGAAACCACCTCAAACTTATTCTTTTCGATCAATCCATTGGGCTATTCCTATAAGTGTCACAAACAGCCCTAAAGTTCATAGTAAAATAACACCTTAAGACACACATCAACCAAAACCCTAATATCACCTAGATACCCCAATGTCACCTCAAGTATCCGTGGGTATGATTATACGATATGCATCACACAATCTCAGATTCATCTATTCAACCAACACAAAGAACTTCCAAGGGTGCCCCGGAGAGTCAAGACGAAAACGTGTGCCAACCCCTATGCATAAGTTTACAAGGTCACAGAACCCGCAAGTTGATCACCAAAACATACATCAAGTGGATCACGTGAATATCCCATTGTCACCACATATAAGCACGGGAAGACATACATCAAGTGTTCTCAAATCCTTAAGGACTCAATCCGATAAGATAACTTCAAAGGGAAAACTCAATCCATTACAAGAAGGTGGAGGGGAGAAACATCATAAGATCCAATTATAATAGCAAAGCTCACGTTACATCAAGATCGTGCTATATCAAGAACACGAGAGAGAGAGAGAGAGAGAGAGAGAGAGATCAAATACATAGCTACTAGTACATACCCTCAGCCCCGAGGGTGAACTACTCCCTCCTCGTCATGGAGAGCACCGGGATGATGAAGATGGCCACTGGTAATGATTTCCCCTCTGGCAGGGTGCTGGAACAGGGTCCCGAGAGGTTTTTGGTGGCTACAGAGGCTTGCGGCGGCGTAACTCCCGATCTAGGTTTATTTCTAGGGGTTTTTGTATTTATAGGAATTTTTGGCGTCGGTCTCATGTCAGGGGGGTCTCCGAGTCATCCATGAGATAGGGGGAGCGCCCAAGGGGGTAGGGTGCGCCCTCCACCCTCGTGGATGGCTCGGGACTCTTCTGTCCCAACTCTTTTACTTCAGGGGTTTCTTTTGGTCCATAAAAATTCCAGAAAAATTGGAATGTCAATTGGACTCCGTTTGGTATTCCTTTTCTGTAAAACTCAAAAACAAGGATAAAACAGAAACTGGCACTGGGCTCTAGGTTAGTAGTTAGTCCCAAGAATCATATAAAATAGCATACAAATGCATATAAACCATCCAAGATGGATAATATAATAGCATGGAACAATCGAAAATTATAGATACGTTGGAAACGTATCAAGGGGGAGATCATCGTCATCATCATCACCAACAACTCACCCATCTTGGGGAGGGCCATCTTCATCAACATCTTCATCACCAACTCCTCTCAAACCCTAGTTCAGTCTTTGTATCAAAACTATAGATTGGTGCTTGTGGGTGACTAGTAGTGTTGATTACATCTTGTAGTTGATTACTATATGGTTTATTTGGTGGAATATTATGTTCAGATCCATTATGCTATTTAATACCCCTATGATCTTGAGCATATTCATTATTTGTGAGTAGTTACTTTCGTTCTTGAGGTCACAGGAGAAATCATGTTGCAAGTAATCATGTGAACTTGATATGTGTTCGATATTTTGATGGTGTATGTTGTCATTCTCTTAGTGGTGTCATGTGAACGTCGACTACATGACACTTCAGCATATTTGGGCCTAAGGTAATGCATTGTGGAATAGTTATTAGATGGTGGGTTGCGAGAGTGACAGAAGCTTAAATCCCAATTTATGCACTATTCCGTAAGGGGCCGATTGGATCCAAAAGTGTAATGCTATGGTTAGAATTTATTCTTAATACTTTTCTCGTAGTTGTGGATGCTTGTGGGAGGGTTAATCATAAGTGGAAGGTTTGTTCAAGTAAGAGCAGCACCTTAGCAGCGGTCCACCCACATATCAAATTATCAAAGTAACGATCACGAATTAAGCCAACATGATGAAAGTGACTAGATGAAATTCCCGTGTACCCTCAAGAACACTTTGCTTATCATAAGAGACCGTATTGGCCGGTCCTTTGCCTCAAAAGGATTAGGCTACCTTGCTGCACTTTTGTTACTACTATCATTACTTGCTCGTTACAAATTATCTTGCTATCAAACTACTCCACTACTTACAATTTTAGCACTTGCAGACATTGCCTTGCTGAAAACCACTTGTCATTTTCTTCTGCTCCTTGTTGGGTTCGACACTCTTACTTACTAAAAAGGCTACAATTGACTCCATATACTTGTGGGTCATCAATGACTACTCCATCTCACGTGATGATCGGACATGGTTTAGTTGATTTGGATCACGTGATCATTTAGATGACTCGAGGGATATCTATCTAAGTGGGAGTTCTTAAGTAATTTGATTCATCAAACTTTAATTTATCATGAACTTAGTCCTGATATATACTATTTTGCAAATTATGTTGTAGATCAATAGCTCACGCTGTAGCTTCATTTTGTTTTGGATATGTTCCTAGAGAAAACTAAGTTTAAAGATGATAGTAGCAATGATGCTGACTAGGTCCATGATCTGAGGATTATCCTCATTGCTGCATAGAAGAATTATGTCCTTGTGTCAGGACCCCGACTCAATGCCACATCGATCTAGCATGTAATACCTCATATCACTTTGCGGCCTCACGCACGGTATCCCCACGGGTGTCGCCTTACCTTTTCCCGGGACCGTTTGCGCCTTTTGGCACACGTATATGATAGTGTCGCTAGCATCCATATGATAAGGAGCCCGGGCTGACATGGCTAGTCGTAAACCCAAAGTGGCACAAACTTACAGGGACAGGCATCCATGACCCAGCATCGAACGTGTCGGTCATCAGTGAGTGAATCCAAGCTGTAGCACTGGGCTAACAGGACTCCGGTGAACTAGGCTGTAGCGGGCTAACAGGACTCCGGTATTCATCGCATGACATTTCCCCGAAGGGACAGACACAGGAACGAAGAAGGACACATGCCGGCCGGCCTAAGTGTTCCAGAGCAGTAGCAAGCTACCAGGGCTCAGTGGAAGCACTAGGAGACATTTCCCGGTAAGAGAGGCTACTAAGGATAAACAACTAGATAGTCAGATCCCACACATAGCAATACACATTACATGTATGCATAACATGCAAGTATGTGTTGTACAACATGGCATCACAACATAACTCAACAACTCATATAGATAAAGGCTCAGAAGAGCCAACATAGCATTTATTGCAAACAGGGGTCACAAGACCCATCATACAGAGCATACAAGCAACAAGTGGAAGCATTACATGTCTGGGTACAGACATCTACAAATGAAAAAGGCTGAAGAGCCTGACTATCTACAACATCCGATCAAGATCGTAGCTGAGGTACAAGCTACTCGTTGAATTCCACGAGAACACTAGTAAGACCGAAGTCTCTTCTGCAAAGACATAAATAAAGCAACATGAATACAAAGGTACTCAGCAAGACTTACATCAGATCCTATCATACATGCATTTGTATCAAGAGTGTAATTGGGGTTTAGTTGCAGCAAGCCAGCTTTGACTCTGTGGCTACCCTGTTCTACGACTACCAGAAACTCTTGAGGTGATATGGCGCACACGAGTCCACTAATCACCACACAATACACTACTATGGATTCATCCCCGTATCCCTACGAGAAGGCCATCCATAGCACTCACACTTGTCTTGAGCATTTTAGAGTATCCACTTCAAGTTGTCTATGTACCATGTAAGCATCCAAGAAGTCCATAACCGCAGACCCGGCTATTCGAATAGATCATGTTAACCCTGCAGGGGTGTACTTCTTCACACACGCTCTCGCCACTTACCGCCATATACACGTCATGTATCTCGGCAACCTTCAAGCGGAAGCCTGGCGAGGGTGTTGGCCATGACCTAACTAACCACACAAGACTCTAGCCCAGGTTTATCGCCTATTTGGGTTCCATCCGCAAGGAGATCCGGCCGGGGTTTCGCTCACAGCCCCAAACAATGTGTGCAGGGTTCCCGATCCCACCATCTGGGTGCCACTCGGTACACCAGGCCACGTGTGCCTAGTCTGTCCCAAGCCCACCCTGCCGGGTGCCACTTGGTAGAAAAATAGCACTACCTACAAACACCAGAAACTAGTTGCGACTCCTGGACAGAGATCAAGTTGGTCAATAAGTCGAGAGGGGTCGAGTTACCGGAACCCAATGTGTGGTAGTATCGAGTCATTGGACAACATACATAGAACTCAGTGCTTAAGGATGGTTCCAGTGAGACAACCCACCATGTACTCCTACATGGCCTCTCACCGCTACCTTTACCAAATCGTGTTCACACACTTCACTCTCAGCATCAGAACATAGACACTGCACTCCAATTCATTCCCAATGAATCAGACCTAACACACTCTAAGCAATAGCAAGCATAGCATGGTAGGAACACAACATGGCTCAATCAACTCCTACACATGCTAGTGGGTTTCAACTATTTACTGTGGCAATGACAGGTCATGCAGAGGAATGGGTTCAACTACCGCAGCACAAATTAGCAGATGAATCGTTGTTGTCCTAATGCAATAACTGAGAGCAGGAGCGAGAGAGTAGTATTGTATCGGAATGAACAAGGGGGTTTGCTTGCCTGGTAAATCAACAAGGGAGGCACTGCTTCACAGACAGGTACTCTGGAACGTCTCCGAGGCAGGACCTATCGAGAAGGAACGGTGACGGCAATCAATACACAATCATATGCAACAATATGATGCATGAACATGGCATGTAGATGTGATGCTGTTTGAGCTAATGCAACTAGTATTCAAATTGAATGAAGTCCATTTGAACCAAATGCAACTCCAAAATAAGCTCTTATAAATGCCATTCATGTGTTTTCACCTATACAGCAAGTATAAGTTGTTTTATCATGCATGAAACTGGTATAGATGGATAGATTGCATTTTTCTGATAATTTTTCATATATAATTTATTTCAATCTGAGCTACGGTTGAATTGATATGAATTTTTGAAGTTTTGAACATTTTTTGGAATTTCCTGATTTATTTTAATTCCAGAAAATATATTATTGTGCCAGCATGACGTCAGCACGATGTCAGCAGGTCAACCGGGGCTGACCAGGGTCAAACCTGACGTGTGGGGTCCACACATCAGTGTCATAGTTAGTTAACAGAGTTAATTAGTTGCTAAACTAATCCTAAACTAAAAAATTAGCAGGGCCGGGCCCCACATGTCAGCGTCACAAGGGGGCTTAGTTAGCGGGGGTTGACCCGGTCAATCCCGCCGGCGTCTAGCCGCCGGCGAGGCCGAACGCGGCGGAGGGCTCGGGATCATCGCCCCGGCGACCATTTGGGCGGCGGAGACCACGAGCGAGGAGCCAGCACTCGTCCGCACCGATTGGAGCAAGTGGGAGAGGCAGGGGCGACCGGAGCTCGCCGGAGCGAAGCTCGGGGCGGCGGCCAGAGTTCGGCTTCGAGGGAGAATGGGCTGCGGGGCACGGGGAGGCCACCCGAGGGGCTCTGCGGCACCCTCGTGGCACCGGGAGCACGATGGGGTGCTCGGTTTGGGCGGAGGCGGGCCGAGACGACTACGGCGACATGGACGGCGGCGAGAGGCTTCGGCCGTGGTGGGGAGAAGGGCTACGGCGTGCGGGCAGCTAAACGGAGAGACGGGAACAGTGGCGGAGCTCACCGCGGGCTCGAGGGGCTTGATGGCGAGCTCGGGGACGCACTGGAGACGGCGGGGCGGCGATGGAGATCCACGGCGGCCGGAGGTGAAGAAGGCGACGGCGACGGCTCCACGGGGCGTCCGGCGAGGCACGGCTTGGCGGAGAGGTGGTGGACGACGTGGCGGAGCTTCCGGACTCGAAGAGAGGGCGAGGGGGAGGTGGTGGCCGCGGCAATGGCATGCGGCGGCGACGGCGCGTTCGGGCGGTCGCGTGGGAGAGAGACCAGGGGAAGGGGAGGAATGAGAGAGAGGGAGAGAGGTGCGGGGCGTGCGTGGCGACGTCCAGGGAGTCGCGGAGCAGGCAGGGAGGCAGGAGGTGGCCGGGCGCGTGGTCGCGGCCGGCTGTGGCGCGGGCACGCAGCTGCTTGGCGAGGGGGAGGAGGACGACAGAGGAGGAGGCCAGGTGGGCTGGGCTGGCCAGCTGGGCCGGCCAGGTGGGCTGGGCTGGCCAGCTGGGCCGGCCAGGCCGCACAGGACCGGGCTGCACAGGAGCTAAGCGCCAGGTAAGTTTTCTCCTGTTTTGTTTCTTTTTCTATTTTCTGACATTTGTTTGGTTTTAAAAAGAAATACTAAACCATTTTATTTTCTTATGCCAATTTTTATGGAAGCTAGTTATATTATTCCAGAGCTCCTTTATAAATGGCATAATTTTTGGACATATATTATGTATATAACAAATATATATCCAATGCAAATAATTATGCATTAATTCCAAATGCCCAAAATAAATACTTATGAGGTCCTGAAAATATTGGTTTGAGTTTTATCTCTGTCCAATATTTTCAGAGAGCAACATGAGCATTTTCTTGGACCTTTTTGGAACAATTTTTATTTGGGTCATTTTCAGATATGATCCTGAGGGTTTCACAAATCCTCATTTCATAATTTAAATGGAATTTAAACATGATGCACACATGACTAGCTAGCCTTGAGCATACCAGAACTAGGGATGTGACAACTCGCCCCCACTTGAAAGAATCTCGTCCCGAGATTCAGGGGTTGACGGAAAGAAAGTGGGGTACTCCAGTCGAAGACGATCTTCTCGCTCCCAAGTAGCTTCTCTCTCGGAATGATGAGACCACTGAACCTTGAGAAACTTGATGTTCTGACATCGAGTAACACGCTCTGCTTGATCAAGAATGCGAACCGGGTACTCTCGGTAGGTGAGGTTATCTTGGAGATCAAGCGTTTCGTGGTCCACTCTGCGGATGGGATCCGAGAAGCAACGCCTGAGTTGAGAGACGTGGAAGACATCATGAACTTGAGAAAGATGTGGCGGTAGTTCCAACTGGTAGGCAACCTCTCCTCGTTTAGCGAGAATGCGAAAAGGACCAATGTAACGAGGAGCCAACTTGCCCTTGATACCGAAGCGATGGGTACCCTTCGAAGGAGTGACCCGAAGGTAAGCTTTGTCGCCAACTTCATAGGCCACTTCCTTATGACGACGGTCATACTGGCTCTTTTGACGAGATTGGGCTATTTTCAAATTCTCACGAATGATGCGAACTTGCTCTTCTGCCTCCTGGATCATGTCCGGTCCAAAGAATTGTCTTTCACCGGTTTCTGACCAGTTTAAAGGTGTTCGACATCTTCGTCCATAGAGAATCTCAAAAGGAGCTTTCTTGAGACTGGATTGATAGCTATTGTTATAAGCAAACTCGGCGAAAGGAAGACATTTCTCCCAATCCATACCGAATGAGATAGCGCAAGCTCTAAGCATGTCTTCGAGAATTTGATTGACCCTTTCCACCTGACCACTCGACTGAGGGTGGAAAGCGGTACTGAAGGAAAGATGGGTTCCCATGGCAGTTTGGAAACTCTCCCAGAAATGAGAAGTGAAAAGACTGCCACGGTCTGAATTGATCTCTAGTGGAACACCATGAAGTGACACTATTCGAGAAATATATAAGTCAGCAAGCTGACTAGCAGTGATACTCTCTCGAACAGATAGGAAGTGAGCCACTTTGGAAAGACGATCAACGACTACGAAGATAGTGTTATTCCCTTTCTTGGTCCTGGGAAAGCCGGTGATGAAGTCCATACCAACTTTATCCCATTTCCGTTCAGGAATAGCTAAAGGCTGAAGGGTGCCAGCAGGTCTTTGATGCTCTGCCTTAACGCGACGACAAACATCACAGTTGGCAATGAACTGAGCAATTTCTCTCTTCATCCTAGTCCACCAGAACCTCTAGCGTAGGTCCTGATACATCTTAGTACTACCGGGATGAATCATGAGAGGAGATTCATGCGCCTCCTTAAGAATCAATTGCCGAAGATGTTGCTTCTTGGGGACCACCAGGCGGTTCCCAAAGAAAACAACACCTCGATTATCTATAGAGAAACTACCAGCAATACCCTTGGCAATATTTCTCTTGATCCGGGTAATCCCCGTATCATGCTTCTGGGCTTCTATAATATGATCCACAAGAGTAGGTTTCGCCACCAAGGTAGAAAGGAATCCGTGAGGAGCAATGTGAAGATTGAGCTTACAGAATTCCTCACGGAGAAGTGGTTGGCCTTGCTGCAACATGAGATTGTTGAAATAGGATTTACGACTTAGCGCATCAGCCATGACATTAGCTTTGCCTAGAGTGTAGGTAATCCCTAAGTCGTAATCTGAGATCAACTCCAACCAACGTCTTTGCCTAAGGTTCAAATCCAGTTGGGTGAAGATATACTTGAGACTCTGGTGATCGGTGTAGATCTCGCAACGTTTACCAAGAAGGTAATGTCGCCAGGTCTTGAGTGCATAGACTACGGCTGCAAGCTCTAGATCATGTGTAGGATAATTATCCTCATGTGGATGCAACTGTCGAGATGCATAGGCAATCACATGACGATCCTGCATAAGAATGCAACCTAGTCCCTGTCGTGAGGCGTCGCAGTAGATAACAAAGTCCTTTGTGAAATTCGGTGGCACAAGTATGGGAGCAGAAGTCAGGCACCTTTTCAGTTCCTGAAAACTGTACTCACACTGTGGGGACCACTCAAACTTTTTATCTTTCTTAAGAAGTTCCGTGAGGGGTTTGGCTACTTTGGAGAAGTTTTCAACAAAGCGGCGACAATAGCTGGCTAGACCAAGGAAACTCCTAACTTGTTTAACGGTTTCAGGTGGAGTCCAATCGAGAACGGCCTTAACTCTCTCGGGATTGACAGCAATGCCCTTACCAGAGATTACGTGGCCTAGGTAGGTCACTTCTGGCAACCAAAATTCACACTTGGAGAACTTGGCATAAAGGCGGTGCTCTCTGAGTTTTTCTAATACAAGTCTAAGATGTTCGGCATGCTCTTCCTCCTTCTTCGAGTAAATAAGAATATCATCGAGGTAAACCACGACGAACTTATCTAAGTACTCCATGAAGATCGAGTTCATCAAGCGGGAGAAAGTGGCTGGGGCGTTGGTTAGGCCGAAGGACATGACGGTGTACTCGTACTGGCCATAACGAGTGACAAAAGCCGTTTTAGGGATGTCCCCGTTTCTGATCTTAATTTGGTGGTAGCCTAACCTCAAATCCATCTTGGAGAAGACTGAGGATCCAGCGAGCTGATCATACAGGTCGTTGATCCTGGGAAGCGGATACTTGTTCTTTATCGTGACCAAATTAACGGGACGATAATCTACAACCATCCGGTCCGTACCATCCTTCTTCTTGACGAAGAGGACGGGGCAAGCCCAAGGAGAAGAACTAGGACGGATGAAACCCTTTTGCAAGGACTCATCAAGTTGTTTCTTAAGCTCGGCTAGTTCTAAGGGTGCCATCTTGTAAGGTCTCCTAGAGATTGGAGCTGTTCCTGGGATAAGATCTATGACGAACTCTACATCTCTGTCAGGCGGAACACCTGGCAGTTCCTCTGGAAAGACATCCGGAAAGTCACGGACTACCGGGATATCTTCAAGGTCTGGAAGAGGGCTGGCATTAAGAGAATAGAGCTGACGCTTTGCAACTCTAGTGGAGACAGTGACTATCTTGCCAGATGGGTGTGTAAGCTGAACAGATCTTGTGTAACAATCAATCTTGGCATGATGAGCTGTCATCCAGTCCATACCCAAGATGATGTTAATATCTGAGGACTTGAGGGCTACAAGTGATGCAAGAAATACAAGTCTATCAACAAGGATTTCATTACCATGGCTGATTCTAGTGGTCTGCCATCTAGACCCTGGGGTTTGGATTTCAAGCGGAGTTGGCATATCACAAAATGACATGTCGTGTAAACGAGCATAGCCTTCAGAAATGAAGGAGTGAGATGCTCCAGTATCGAACAAAACCGATGCTGGATGGCAATTGACAAGGAGTGTACCAAGAACGACATCTGGATCATCATGAGCGTCTTTAGCTGAGACGTGATGCACACGTCCACGTTCAGTGCGAGCTGGCTTGGCACTGATCGTCTTGCTTGATGGCTTGACATAGCCAACAGACTTCTCGGGCTGGGATGGAGCATAACTAGTCTGAGAGCAGTCACGTGCATAGTGTCCTGTCTTCCCGCATGTGAAGCAAGTCCCTGAGGTTGGACGTGGACCCGCACTGACAAGCGGTCTACCAGTAGACCTGGGTGGAACATACGATTGAGCTGGGGAAGGCACCACATAAGATGGTCTCGGTGCATATCCGAAAGGAAGAGCGGAGTTTGGAACCCAAATTCGGCGCTTCTGAGAACTAGAACCGGAGGAAGATCCCAAATCATGGGTGTGCTTATGAGACTCCTCGTAAGTGAGTTGAGCTGTCTCTGCATGGATGGCCTTATTCACAAGAGCCTGGAATGTATCACAATGATGTAGGTGGAGATCACGACGCAACTTGGGGCTGAGACCCTTCCGGAACCTAGCCTGCTTCTTGGCGTCCGTGGACACTTCTTCTGTAGCATAGCGGGCAAGGTTCTCAAACTCTCTGTTGTAAGCATCAACAGCCATCTTACTCTGGGTGAAACTACAGAACTCTTCTCTCTTGCGATCGATGAGGGCCTCAGGAATGTGATGCTCGCAAAAAGCCTCAGTGAAATCCTTCCAGGTAGGAATCTGGCCAGCTGGAAGCATAGCCTCATAGTTCTGCCACCAAAGACTAGCAGGACCTTCCAGGTAGTATGCAGCATAGGTGACCTTGTCACTTTCAGCTACGTTCGCAGAACGGAGCTTGCGTGTGATACTACGGAGACAATCATCTGTATCGAGTGGCTCGATGGAATGATGAAAGGTAGGTGGGTGCAAGCAGATGAAGTCATGAATGGTCGCAGACTTATTGGACTGATGTGCGGTGTTCTCCTTGATACGTGCCAACAAGCAGTTAGACTCACGCTTGTTCCTCTCCATTTCTAACATGAACTCCGTCAACGTAGGTGGGTCAGGAGGATCCTCATCCCTACCATCTCCGTGGTTCTGGCTACGAACAATAGAACTTGATGACATCCTGAGAAACGAAACCAGGGACGGAATCAGCATCAATTATAGGCTATAGAATGTAGGATAAGGAAATTAGTATCTCTCGAACTCCTAGGGCAATTCCGGTAGCATAACGGTAGTAGAATACTCAGAATGAGACATCCTGCCAACAATGGGGTAGTACAACAACTCAACATCCCCACTCAAGGTTCTGGGATAGTACTAAACAGACTACACCGGAAGTACTCGAAACTAGGATATGACTCTGATCAACCAATCCTATGGGACTATGGAGTAGTAACACGTGATCCTGATAGACGGAAGAGAAAGCCTAGTTCCTTAACCCCGTTAGGAAAGATAGGATGACTCAGATCAGAAGGCCATGAGGTAAAGGAGTAAAAAGAGCCTTACGTTCCTTCCCACAATCAATTCCCTTACATAACTAAAGAATTTCTAGACTCGACTTTGACCAGTTTGGCTTGGTAATCCTACAGGCAGTCAGGCTCTGATACCAAAGCTGTCAGGACCCCGACTCAATGCCACATCGATCTAGCATGTAACACCTCATATCACTTTGCGGCCTCACGCACGGTATCCCCACGGGTGTCGCCTTACCTTTGCCCGGGACCGTTTGCGCCTTTTGGCACACGTATATGATAGTGTCGCTAGCATCCATATGATAAGGAGCCCGGGCTGACATGGCTAGTCGTAAACCCAAAGTGGCACAAACTTACAGGGACAGGCATCCATGACCCAGCATCGAACGTGTCAGTCATCAGCGAGTGAATCCAGGTTGTAGCACTGGGCTAACAGGACTCCGGTGAACCGGGCTGTAGCGCGCTAACAGGACTCCCGTATTCATCGCGTGACATTTCCCCGAAGGGACAGACACAGGAACGAAGAAGGACACATGCCGGCCAGCCTAAGTGTTCTGGAGCAGTAGCAAGCTACCAGGGCTCAGTGGAAGCACTAGGAGACATTTCCCGGTAAGAGAGGCTACTAAGGATAAACAACTAGATAGTCAGATCCCACATATAGCAATACACATTATACGTACGCATAACATGCAAGTATGTGCTGTACAACATGGCATCACAACATAACTCAACAACTCATATAGATAAAGGCTCAGAAGAGCCAACATAGCATTTATTGCAAACAGGGGTCACAAGACCCATCATACAGAGCATACAAGTAACAAGCGGAAGCATTACATGTCTGGGTACGGACATCTACAAATGAAAAAGGCTAAAGAGCCTGACTATCTACAACATCCGATCAAGATCGTAGCTGAGGTACAAGCTACTCGTCGAAGTCCACGAGAACACTAGTTAGACCGAAGTCTCTGCTGCAAAGACATAAATAAAGCAACATGAATACAAAGGTACTCAGCAAGACTTACATCAGATCCTATCATACATGCATTTGTATCAAGAGTGTAATTGGGGTTTAGTTGCAGCAAGCCAGCTTTGACTCTGTGACTATCCTGTTCTGCGACTACCAGAAACTCTTCAGGTGATATGGCGCACACGAGTCCACTAATCACCACACAATACACTACTATGGATTCATCCCCGTCTCCCTACGAGATGGCCATCCATAGCACTCACACTTGTCTTGAGCATTTTAGAGTATCCACTTCAAGTTGTCTATGTACCATGTAAGCTTCCAAGAAGTCCATAACCGCGGACCCGGCTATTCGAATAGATCATGTTAACCATGCAGGGGTGTACTTCTTCACACACGCTCTCGCCACTTACCGCCATATACACGTCATGTATCTCGGCAACCTTCAAGCGGAAGCCTGGCGAGGGTTTCGGCCACGACCTGACTAACCACACAAGACTCTAGCCCAGGTTTATCGCCTATTCGGGTTCCATCCGCAAGGAGATCCGGCCGGGGTTTCGCTCACGCCCCAAATGATGTGTGCAGGGTTCCCGAGCCCACCATCCGGGTGCCACTCGGTACACCAGGCCACGTGTGCCTAGTCTATTCCAAGCCCACCCTGCCCGGTGCCACTTGGTAGAAAAATAGCACTACCTACAAACACCAGAAACTAGTTGCGACTCCTGGACAGAGATCAAGTTGGTCAATAAGTCGAGAGGGGTCGAGTTACCGGAACCCAATGTGTGGTAGTATCGAGTCATTGGACAACATACATAGAACTCAGTGCTTAAGGACGGTTCTAGTGAGACAACCCACCATGTACTCCTACATGACCTCTCACCGCTACCTTTACCAAATCGTGTTCACACACTTCACTCTCAGCATCAGAACATAGAACACTGCACTCCAATTCATTCCCAATGAATCAGACCTGACACACTCTAAGCAATAGCAGGCATAGCATGGTAGGAACACAACATGGCTCAATCAACTCCTACACATGCTAGTGGGTTTCGACTACTTACTTTGGCAATGACAGGTCATGCAGAGGAATGGGTTCAACTACCGCAGCACAAATTAGTAGATGAATCGTTGTTGTCCTAATGCAATAACTGAGAGCAGGAGCGAGAGAGTAGTATTGTATCGGAATGAACAAGGGGGTTTGCTTGCCTGGTAAATCAACAAGGGAGGCACTGCTTCACAGACAGGTACTCTGGAACGTCTCCGAAGCAGGACCTATCGAGAAGGAACGGTGCCGGCAATCAATACACAATCATATGCAACAGTATGATGCATGAACATGGCATGTAGATGTGATGCTGTTTGAGCTAATGTAACTAGTATTCAAATTGAATGAAGTCCATTTGAACCAACGGTTCAAATGCAACTCCAAAATAAGCTCTTATAAATGCCATTCATGTGTTTTCACCTATACAGCAAGTATAAGTTGTTTTATCATGCATGAAACTGGTACAGATGGATAGATTGCATTTTTCTGATAATTTTTCATATATAATTTATTTCAATCTGAGCTACGGTTGAATTGATATGAATTTTTGAAGTTTTGAACATTTTCTGGAATTTCCTGATTTATATTAATTCCAGAAAATATATTATTGCGCCAGCATGACATCAGCACGACGTCAGCAGGTCAAACCGGGCTGACCAGGGTCAAACCTGATGTGTGGGGTCCACACGTCAGTGTCATAGTTAGTTAACAGAGTTAATTAGTTGCTAAACTAATCCTAAACTAAAAAATTAGCAGGGTCGGGCCCCACATGTCAGCGTCACAAGGGGGCTATAGTTAGCGGGGGTTGACCCGGTCAATCCCGCCGGCGTCTAGCCGCCGGCGAGGCCGAACGCAGCGGAGGGCTCGGGATCATCGCCCCAGCGACCATTTGGGCGGCGGAGACCACGGGCGAGGAGCCAGTACTCGTCCGCACCGATTGGAGCAAATGGGAGAGGCAGGGGCGACCGGAGCTCGCCGGAGCGAAGCTCGGGGCGGCGGCCGGAGTTCGGCTTCGAGCGGGAATGGGCTGCGGGGCACGGGGAGGCCACCCGAGGGGCTCTGCGGCACCCTCGTGGCACCGGGAGCACGATGGGGTGCTCGGTTTGGGCGGAGGCGGGCTGAGACGACGACGGCGACATGGACGGCGGCGAGAGGCTTCGGCCGTGGTGGGGAGGAGGGCTACGGCATGCGGGCAGCTAAACGGAGAGAGGGGAACGGTGGCGGAGCTCACCGCGAGCTCGACGGGCTTGATGGCGAGCTCGGGGACGCACTGGAGACGGCGGGGCGGCGATGGGGATCCACGGCGGCCGAAGGTGAAGAAGGCGACGGCGACGGCTCCACGGGGCGTCCGGCGAGGCACGGCTTGGCGGAGAGGTGGTGGACGACGTGGCGGAGCTTCCGGACTCGAAGAGAGGCGAGGGGGAGGTGGTGGCCGCGGCAATGGCGTGCGGCGGCAACGGCGCGTTCGGGCGGTCGCGTGGGAGAGAGACCAGGGGAAGGGAAGGAATGAGAGAGAGGAGAGAGGTACGGGGCGTGCGTGGCGACGTCCAGGGAGTCGCGGAGCAGGCAGGGAGGCAGGAGGTGGTCGGGCGCGTGGCCGCGGCCGGCTGTGGCGCGGGCACGCAGCTGCTTGGCGAGGGGGAGGAAGACGACAGAGCAGGAGGCCAGGTGGGCTGGGCTGGCCAGCTGGGCCAGCCAGGCCGCACAGGATCGGGCTGCACAGGAGCTAAGCGCCAGGTAAGTTTTCTCCTTTTTTGTTTCTTTTTCTATTTTCTGACATTTGTTTGGTTTAAAAAAAATACTAAACCATTTTATTTTCTTATGCCAATTTTTATGGAAGCTAGTTATATTATTCTAGAGCTCCTTTATAAATGGCATAATTTTTGGACATATATTATGTATATAACAAATATATATCCAATGCAAATAATTATGCATTAATTCCAAATGCCCAAAATAAATACTTATGAGGTCCTGAAAATATTGGTTTGAGTTTTATCTCTGTCCAATATTTTCAGAGAGCAACATGAGCATTTTCTTGGACCTTTTTGGAACAATTTTTATTTGGGTCATTTTCAGATATGATCCTGAGGGTTTCACAAATCCTCATTTCATAATTTAAATGGAATTTAAACATGATGCACACATAACTAGCTAGCCTTGAGCATACCAGAACTAGGGATGTGACACCTTGATGCAGCGCTAGCTGACATACGTATTGCAGGAGCTAATGCACACGTTATGAATGTTTGGCAAGCTCGATATGATGTCTACTTGATAGTTTAGTGCACCATGATTTACGGCTTAAAACTGGGACTTCAAAAATGTTTTGAATGCCACAGAGCATATGAGATGTTCAAAGAGATGAAATTGGTATTTCAGGCTCATGCCCGTGTCGAGAGGTATGAGACATCTGACAATTACTTCATCTAAAAGATGGAGGAGAATAGCTTAGCTAGTGAGCATGTGCTCAGAATGTCTGGGTACTACAATCACTTGAATCAAGTGCGAGTTAATATTCGAAGATAAGATAGTGATTGACAGAGTTCTCTAGTCACCATCACCAAGTTATTGGAACTTCGTGATGAACTATAATATGAAACGGATGACGAAAGCGATTCCCGAGCTCTTCGTGATGCTGAAATCGACGAAGGTAGAAATCAAGGCAAAACATCAAGTGTTGATGATTGAACAAGACCACTAGTTTCAAGAAAAGGGCAAAGGGAAAGAAAGGGAACTTCAAGAAGAATGGCAAGCAAGTTGTCACTCCCGTAAAGAATCCCAAAGCTGGACCTAAGCCTGAAACTAAGTGCTTCTACTGCAAAGGAAATGGTCAGTGGAAGCGGAACTACCCCAAATATTTGGCGGATAAGAAGGATGGGAAAGTGAACAAAGGTATATTTGATATACATGTTATTGATGTGTACCTTACTAGTGCTCGTAGTAGCCCCTGGGTATTTGATACATGTCCGGTTACTAAGATTAGTAACTCGAAACAGGAGTTGCAGAATTAATAGAGACTAGTTGAAGGTTAAGTGACGATGTGTGTCGGAAGTGGTTCCAAGATTGATACGATCATCATCGCACACTCCCTATACTTTCGAGATTAGTGTTGAACCTAAATAAATGTTATTTGGTATTTGCGTTGAGCATGAATATGATTAGATCATGTTTATTGCAATACGGTTATTCATTTAAGATAGAGAATAATTGTTATTCCGTTTACATGAATAAAACCTTCTATGGTCATACACCCAATGTTAATGGTTTATTGAATCTCAATCGTAGTGATACACATATTCATAATATTGATGCCAAAAGATGCAAAGTTGATAATGATAGTGCAACATACTTGTGGCACTGCCGTTTAGATCATATTGGTGTAAAGCGCATGAAGAAACTCCATGTTTATGGACTTCTGGTATCACCTGATTATGAATCATTTGATACTTGCGAACCATGCCTCATGGGCAAGATGACTAAGACTCCGTTCTCCGGAACAATGGAGCGAGCCACTGACTTATTGGAAATAATACATACTGATGTATGAGGTCCAATGATTGTTGAGGCTCGCGGCGGGTATCATTATTTTCTGACCTTCACAGATGATTTGAGCAGATATGGGTATATCTACTTAATGAAACATAAGTCTGAAACATTTGAAAAGTTCGAAGAATTTCAGAGTGAAGTGGAAAATCATCATAACAAGAAAATAAAGTTTCTACAATCTAATTGCGGGGGCGAATATTTGAGTTACGAGTTTGATCATCATTTGTGTGGAATAGTTTCACAGCTCACGCCACCTGGAACACCACAGCGTAATGATGTGTCAGAACATCGTAACCGCACTTTATTAGATATGGTGTGATCTATGATGTGTGTTACTGATTTACCACTATTGTTTTGGGGTTATGCATTAGAGACAGCTGCATTCACGTTAAAGAGGGCACCGTCAAAATCCATTGAGACGACATTGTATGAATTGTGGTTTGGCAGCAAACCTAAGCTGTCATTTCTTAAAGGTTGCGGATGCAATGCGTATGTCAAAAGGCTTCGGCCTGATAAGCTCGAGCCCAAATCGGAGAAGTGCTTCTTCATACTATACCCTAAGGAAACAATTGGGTACACCTTCTACCACGGATCCGAAGGCTAGATCTTTGTTGCCAAGAACAGAACCTTTCTAGAGAAGGAGTTTCTCTCGAAAGAAGTGAGTGGGAGGAAAGTAGAACTTGATGAGGTAATTGTACCTTCTCTCAATTTGGAAAGTAGTTCATCCGAGAAATCCGTTCCCGTGATGCCTACACCAACTGGAGAGGAAGCTAATGATAATGATCATGAAACTTCAGATCAAGTTGCTACAGAACCTCGTAGGTCAACCAGAGTGCGATTTGCACCAGAGTGGTACGGTAATCCTGTTCTGGAGGTCATGTTACTTGACCATGACGAACCTATGAACTATGACGAAGCTATGATGAGCCCAGATTCTGATAAATGGCTTGAGGCCATGAAATCTAAGATAGGATGCATGTATGAGAACAAAGTGTAGACTTTGGTGGACTTGCCCGATGATCGGCAAACCATTGAGAATAAATGGATATTTAAGAGGAAGACGGACGCTGATGGTAGTGTTACTATCTACAAAGCTCGACTAGTCACAGAAAGGTTTTCGACAAGTTCAAGGTGTTGACTACAATGAGATTTTCTCAACCGTAGTGATGCTTAAGTCCGTTTGAATCATGTTAGGAATTGCCATATGTTATGAAATCTGGCAAATGGATGTCAAAACTACATTCCTTAATGGATTTATTAAAGAAGTGTTGTATATGATGCAACCAGAAGGTTTTGCCAATCCTAAAGGTGCTAAACAAAGTGTGTGAGCTCCAGCGATCCATCTGTGGACTGGTGCAAGCATCTCAGAGTTGGAATATACGCTTTGATGAGTTGATCAAAGCATATAGTTTTGTACAGACTTTCGGAGAAGCCTAAATTTAGAAGAAAGTGAGTGGGAGCACTACAACATTTATGATAAGTATAAGTGAATGACATATTGTTGATCAGAAATGATGTAGAATTTTCTAGAAAGCATAAAGGAGTTTTTGAAAGTTGTTTTTCAAAGAAAGACCTCGGTGAAGCTGCTTACATATTGGGCATCAAGTTCTATAGAGATAGATCAAAATGCTTGATAAGATTTTTCAATGAGTACATACCTTGACAATATTTGAAAGAGTTCAAAATGGATTAGTCAAAGAAGGAGTTCTTGCCTGTATTACAAGGTATAAAGTTGAGTAAGACTCAAAACCCAACCACAGCAGAAAATAGAAAGAGAATGAAAGTCATTCCCTAAGCCTCAGCCATAGGTTCTATAAAGTATGTTATGTTGTGTACCAGACCTATTGTGTACCTTATCATGAGTTTGGCAAGGGGGTACGATAGTGATCCAGGAGTGGATCACTAGATAGCGGTCAAAGTTATCCTTAGTTACCTAAGAGGACTAAGGAAATATTTCTCGGTTATGGAGGTGATAAAGAGTTCATCGTAAAGAGTTACATCTATGCAAGATTTTACACCGATCCAGATGACTCTGAGTCTCACTCTGGATACATATTGAAAGTGGGAGCAATTAGCTAGAGTAGCTCCATCCAGAGCATTGTAGAGATAGAAAATTTGCAAAATACATACGGCTCTCAATGTGGCAGACATCTTGAGTAAACTTCTCTCACAAGCAAAACATGATTACACCTTAGTACTCTTTGGGTGCTAATAACATAGAGATGCGAACTGGATTATTGACTCTAGTAAACCCTTTGGGTGTTGGTCACATGGCGATGTGAACTATTGGTGTTAAATCACATGGTGATGTGAACTAGATTATTGACTCTAGTGCAAGTGGGAGACTGAAGGAACTATGCCCTAGAGGAAATAATAAAGTTATTATTTTATATTTCCTCATTCATGATAAATGTTTATTATTCATGCCATAATTGTATTAACCGGGAACTTGATACATGTGTGAATACATAGACAAAAAACGGTGACCCTAGTATGCCTCTACTAGACTAGCTCGTTGATCAAACATGGTAATGTTTCCTAGCCATGGACATGTGTTGTCATTTGATGAACGGGATCACATCATTAGGAGAATGATGTGATGGACAAGACCCATCCGTTATCTTAGCATAATGATCGTTAAGTTTTATTGCTATTGCTTTCTTCATGACTTATACATGTTCCTCTGACTATGAGATTATGCAACTCCCAAATACCGGAGGAACACCTTGTGTGCTATCAAACATCACAACTTAACTGGGTGATTATAAAGATGCTCTACAGGTGTCTCCCAAGGTGTTTGTTGGGTTGGCATAGATCGAGATTAGGATTTGTCACTATGTGTATTGGAGAGATATCTCTGGGCCCTCTCGGTAATGCTCATCACTATAAGCCTTGCAAGCAATGTGACTAATGAGTTAGTTAAGGGATGATGCATTACGTAACGGGTAAATAGACTTGCCGGTAACAAGATTGAACTAGGTATGAAGATAGCGACAATCGAATCTCGGGCAAGTAACATACCGATGACAAAGGGAACAACATATGTTGTTGTGCGGTTTGACCGATAAATATCTTTGTAGAATATGTAGGAGCCAATATGAGCATACAGGTTCTGCTATTGGTTATTGATCGGAGATGTGTTTCGATCATGTCTACATAGTTCTCGAACCCGTAGGGTCCGGCGCTTAACGTTCGATGACGATTTGTATTATGAGTTATGTGTTTTGGTGATCGAAGTTTGTTCGGAGTCCCGGATGAGATCACGAACATGACGAGGAGTCTCAAAATGATCGAGAGGTAAACATTCATATATTGGAAGGTTATATTTGGACATCAAAATGGTTCTGAGTGATTCGGATATTTTTCCGGAGTACCGAGTGGTTACCGGAACCCCCGAGGAAGTTTTTGGGCCTACATGGGCCTAAGGGGGAGAGAGGGAAGCCCGCGGGGGGTGGTCATGCGCCCCCCTCCTAGGGAGTCTGAATAGGACAAGGAGGAGGGGGCAGTGCCCCCCTTCCCTTTCCCTCTCCCTCTCCTTCATGTTCCCTCCGGTGGAGAAAGGAAAAGGGGGGGGCGAATCCTACTTGGACTAGGAGTCCAAGTGGGACTCCCCCCATGGCGCGCCCCTCCTGGCCGCCGGCCTCTCTCCCCCTCCTTTATATACGTGAGAAGGGGCACCCCAAAGACACATCAATTGTTCTCTTAGCCGTGTGCGGTGCCCCCTCCACAGTTTACTCCTCCCGTCATAGCATCGTAGTGCTTAGGCGAAGCCCTGCACGGATCACATCACCAACACCGTCACCATGCCATCGCGCTGATGGATCTCTCCCTCAACCCTCTACTAGATCAAGAGTTCGAGGGACGTCATCAAGCTGAACGTGTGCTGAAACGGAGGTGTCGTACGTTTGGTACTTGGATCGGTTGGACGGTGAAGACGTTCAACTACATCAACCGCGTTCATCTAACGCTTCCGCTTTTGGTCTACGAGGTTACGTGGACACACTCTCCCCCTCTTGTTGCTATGCATCTCCTAGATAGATCTTGCGTGAGCGTAGGAAATTTTTGAAATTGTGTGCTACGTTCCCCAACAGTTCCTTCATGGTGTAGGTCATAATCAAAGGTTCAGGGTTATTCAGAACACGTCCAGGAGATCAATGGAGACCATGCCCTATATGGAAAGTATTTTTAGGATTACTGAAAAAAGTTTAGGATTTTTGGTATTGTACTGGGAAGGTTTTAGAATGTTACGGAGTGAGACCCACCTGCATGGAGGGACCCACATGGACGTGGGTGGTGGTCCAAGGCACCATACCTCTGGTCCATATGCACCAAAATCCCCTCCTAAAAGGAATAGGATCAAATCCCAAAGGATATGATCAAGATCCCTAAAAAGGAAATATCACCGTCAGTGGGCAAGGAAGGAGGGGATTTCCTCCCCCCCCCCCCCGTTTGGCGCCGAGCCCCTAGAGGCTTGGAGGCAGGGCTAAGCCTCCACCCCCACGCCTATAAATTGCCGGGCCATGCTATTTGCGCACATTAGTGATACGCTTCTGCCGCATAGCTAATTTTAGTGTGCAATCATCTTGCTATCATCATTGTGCCATTAAGTCTCTCCCATGCATATCTTACTGATATGTCTCCAACGTATCTATAATTTTTTATTGTTCCATGCTATTATATTATCTATTTTGGATGTTTAATATGCATTAATATGCTATTTTATATTATTTTTGGGACTAACCTATTAACCTAGAGCCCAGTGCCAGTTTTTGTTTTTTTTCCTATTTTAGAGTTTCTCAGAAAAGGAATATCAAACGGAGTCCAAACAGAATGAATCTCTCATGATGATCTTTCTTGGACCAGAAGCAAACCAAGAGTCTTGGAGATGAAGTCGGAGACGCAACAAGGCGGCCACGAGGGTGGAGGGCGCGCCCGGGGGGATAGGGCGCGCCCCCTACCTCGTGGGCCCCCCTCGGGTCTCCTGACCTAGTTCCTTTGCCTATATATACTCTTATACCCTAAAAACATCCAGGGGAGCCACGAAACCACTTTTCCACCGCCGAAACCTTCTGTACCCGTGAGATCCCATCTAGGGACCTTTTCCGGCATCCTGTCGGAGGGGGATTCAATCAAGGAGGGCTTCTACATCAACACCATTGCCTCTCCGATGAAGCATGAGTAGTTTACCGTAGACCTACGGGTCCATAGCTAGTAGCTAGATGGATTCTTCTCTCCCTTTGATTCTCAATACCATGTTCTCATCGATGTTATTGGAGATCTATTCGATGTAATATTCTTTTGCGGTGTGTTTGCCGAGATCTGATGAATTGTGGATTTATGATCAGATTAACTATGAATATTATTTGAGTCTTCTCTGAATTCTTATATGCATGATTTGATATATTTGCAAGTCTCTTCGAATTATCGGTTTATTTTGGCCTACTAGATTGGTTTTTGTTGCAATGGGAGAAGTGCTTAGCTTTGGGTTCAATCTTACGGTGTCCTTTTCTAGTGACAGTAGGGGCAGCAAGGAACGTATTGTATTGTTGCCATCGAGGATAAAAAGATGGGGTTTTCATCATATTGCTCGAGTTAATTCCTCTACATCATGTCATCTTACTTAATGCATTACTCCGTTCTTTATGAACTTAATACTCTAGATGCATGCTGGATAGCGGTTGATGTGTGGGGTAATAGTAGTAGATGCAGAATCGTTTCGGTCTACTTGACACGGACGTGATGCCTATGTTCATGATCATTGCCTTAGATATCGTCATAAGTTTGCGCTCTTCTATCAATAGTTGTAGGCCAATAAAAGCCTATGCGGAAGGCCTTGCTGACAAGTGCCCGAGCCACAGCGTGATGTCCGCCGAGTCCGGCATGGATTTCAGCCAAGAGCTGCCGCCCTTCCTCTTCGGAGATGCATCTTTGGAGCACTCCGGTCGCACTTTTCTTGTAGAGTTCCCCCTCATGGACTTTGTAGGCTTTGGAACACCGCACGATGCAACATGCATCATTTTGGTCCTCGGGGAGCTCCTGCCTATTTAGGTAGGCCAAGAAAGGCTCAGTCCACGAGGCGATTACAGCCATGATTTCATGGGTTGAAGGTGTTATTTCGGTGGCGGAGCCTCCGATTACGTCTGATGGTTCGGAATCTGGGGGTGTATTCGGATCCGTGCTAGTGTTGCCGGACTCCCCTTCCCATACCACAGATGGCTTGAACAGCCTTTCCAGGAATATGTTAGGTGGGACAGGGTCGCATTTAGCGCTGATGCGGGCGAGGATATCTGTCGCTTGATTGTTTTCTCGAGCCACATGGTGGAATTCGAGCCCCTCGAACCGAGCTGACATTTTAAGGACGGCATTATGGTAGGCCGCCATTTTCAGATCCTTAGCATCAAAGTCTCCGTTGTGATATTGCGAGATTTGAATCCCCGCGCACCTCTAGGCGTTGAATGCCCATAGAGACTACCATTAGAAGACCGTGTAACAGAGCCTCGTATTCGACTGCGTTGTTGGAGTCTGTGTATAATATTCGGAGTACGTATCGGCCCGTGTCTCCGGTGGGTGACATCAGGACTACACCTGCTCCCAATTCGGCCAGCATTTTAGAGCCGTCGAAGTGCATGATCCAGTTAGAGTACGCGTCGTACTCTTTAGGGAGTTCGGCTTCTGTCCATTCGGCGACAAAGTCAGCCAGTACTTGCGATTTAATGGCCCGCCATGGTTTGTATGTTATGTCGAATGAAAGGAGCTCGATGGCCCATTTAGCAATCCGGCCCGTAGCGTCGCGGTTATTTATTATGCCGTTGAGTGGTACTTCGGAGGCCACCGTGATCAAACACTCTTGGAAGTAGTGTCATAGCTTCCGAGATGCCATGAAGACCACATATGTTATCTTTTGATAGTGTGGGTATCGGGATTTGCATGGGGTGAGGACCGTGGATATGTAATATACCGGCTTCTGGAGAGGGAATTTGTATCCGTCAGCCTCTCGTTTGACGACAAGCACTGCGCTTACAACTTGATGTGTTGCGGCTATGTATAATAGCATAGGTTCGCCAGTGTTTGGCGCTGTTAGAACTGGATTACTGGCCAATAAGGTCTTTATTTCGTCCAGTCCGGCCGCGGCTGCATCCGTCCACACGAAGTGTTCGGTGTGCCGAAGAAGGCGGTAAAGAAGTAATGCCTTTTCTCCTAATCGGGAGATAAAGCGGCTTAGGGCAGCCACGCATCCAGCTAGTTTCTGGATATGCTTGAGGTCTGTTGGGATAGCCAACTGCGACAGAGCTCGGATTTTTGCCAGATTCGCTTCAATTCCTCTATTGGAAATAATGAAGCCGAGCAGCTTCCCAGAGGGCACGCCGAAAACACATTTTTCCGGGTTTAGCTTGATGTCGTATGTCCGGAGGTTATCGAACGTAAGCATCAAGTCGTCTATTAGGGTTTCGACGTGTCTTGTTTTTATGACCACGTCGTCTACGTATGCCTTCACTGTTTTGCCGATTTGCTTCTCCAGGCATGTTTGAATCATGCGTTGATAGGTTGCGCCGGCATTTTTAAGCCCGAAAGGCATAGTGTTGAAGCAAAAAGGACCATATGGCGTTATGAAGGCCGTTGCAGCTTGGTTGGACTCTGCCATCTTTATTTGATGGTATCTAGAGTATGCGTCCAGGAAACACAGTGAGTCGTGTCCTGTGGTGGCGTCGATGATTTGGTCGATGCGAGGGAGGGGGAAGGGATCCTTGGGGCAAGCCTTGTTGAGGTCTTTGAACTCGACGCATAGGCGCTAGGATTTGTCCTTCTTCGGTACCATTACCAGATTTTTTTTTGAGGAACTTGACAGTGGGAGAGAACTCACACTGTATATATTTCATATATCCATATAAATGGGGTGTTTACATAGATATAATGTCTACGTCACGCCTCACCCTTGCTACTGGAGTTACCAGCAGGGGGGTGGGTCGGCTAAGCCATGATCACCACTGACACACTATTTTCTTGGTTCTATACAAGCTAGCCGAGTACAAGAAAAATGAAAGAGTGACTCAACTAAGTGTGTCACAATACGAGATCAGGGCAGCCCTGCGTGCACCCTTTATTCTATGTTGCAAGAGCCCCAAGTCTTCCTTGAAAGGCCGAAACCAAGATGCAATGCTTGGGGCCACACCTCTGAAGTGCTTATTGTTTCTTTCTTTCCACAAACTCCAGGCAGCAGTGTAGAACGTTTCGACGAAGAAAGGATGGGGCAGAATGGTTTGTGCGTTCTGCAGCGCCACAAACCTATTTTGGAAGTCAGGCCAGTCAACACCTAGCCTGGCCCAGCACCTTTCACTGAACTGGCGCGTGAAGATCATATGTTCAAGAGTCTCCTGGATGTTTCGCCCACAAAGGAGGCATGTGAAGTCATCCCCAATGTCATAATGTCTCCTCCTGAGCATGTCACGAGTGTTCAATCTGTCTTGCAGCAGCAACCATCCAAATACCTTGATTTTCATTATACAATTTGACTTCCAAAGGAGCCTAAAAGAGGGATGAGCTGTTGCGTCACGGAAGAAGTTGTTATAATAATCCTTGGGTCTGTATTCTGCTGCACCCCAAGTGTAGTGCCAAACATCCGATATTGCAGTCGTTGGGTGCATGCGAGATGTTGCATGCTGGACATCCCGCACCTCATCAAGAGCAGGGCAAACAGTGGTAGGTGAAAGGTTTCATGCAGCTCATCGGTGGCCCGGAAGTCACTGACCGTCATGTCCTCATGCACAGCAAAAGAAAAGGCGCGCGGGTGTGAAGATTGAAGCACATCAGTGGACCACAAATCCTTCCAGAGCAGCGTGGTTGATCCGTCAACCACTTGGACGCGAGTGATCCCCCTGTAAACAGGCGTTAGTTTGAGGACGTCTTTCCACCAGAAAGACCCGATCGAGTCCACCGCATGAGGCACCTAGCTAGCATAATGATTATCCCAGAGCATCGTAACCCACGGCACATCCAGCTTGTTATAGAATTTGTGCAAAAACTTTAGCAGGAGAGCATCATTATGTATTTGAATGTTGATCACTCCCAGCCCGCCCTTACTCTTGGGCTTGCAAACTAGCTCCCAAGCAGCCAGCGAGTTGCACTTGTCTCCTTGATCAGTTTTCTTTTTCCAGAGGCATCTCCTTCTAATCTTGTCCAAAATTCCAATCAGTTTCGGAGGGAACTTGAGCGTGCACATGGCAAACACCAAGAGTGATGTGACAGACGCATTGAGCCAGGAAAGGCGCCCCCCATAAGACATCATGGCGATCGTGGCAGTGAGGCAACGTTCCATTTTGCAAACCAGTGGCATGAATTCTTGTATGGTTGGTCGTGTAATGCCAAGTGGAAGACCCAGGTAAGTGAAGGGCATTGTACCTATATTGCATCCGAAGATAGCGGCCAAGCTGGAAGCCGAACTTGCATCCATGTTGATTGGTACCATTACCAGATTTGCTAGCCAATCCGGATGCTTGATATCTCTGATGAATCTGGCCTCAAGTAACTTGGCTAGCTCTTCTCCCATGGCTTGCCGTTTAGGCTCTGAGAAGCGCCTAAGAGTCTGTTTGATTGGCTTGTATCCTTTCAGTATGTTGAGGCTGTGTCTGGCCAGCTCGCGTGGGATGCCCGGCATGTCTGAAGGATGCCAGGAGAAAATGTCCCAATTATCGCGTAGGAATTCACGTAGTGCGGCGTCCATTGTGGGGCTCAACTGTGTCCCGATGGAGGCTATCTTCGTGGGGTCCATTGGATGGACCTGGAATTTAGCTATCTCGTCTGTGGGTTTAAATGATGTGGACTTGGGTCGTTTGTCGAGTATCACGTCGTCCCTATCCACTGTGGCGCGCAGCATTGTTAGTTCTTCGGCCGCTAGGGCTTCAGATAATGCCTCCAGGGCGAGTGCTGCAGTTTTATTTTTGGCGCGGAGTGCGACATCCGGGTCACTGGCTAGAGTGATGATTCCATTGGGTCCAGGCATTTTAAGCTTCATGTATCCACAATGGGGTATAGCTTGAAAGCTTGTGAATGCGTCCCGCTCTAAAAGGGTGTGGTATCCGTTGCTGAAGGGAGCCACTTGGAATGTGATTTCTTCGAACCTGTAATTCTCCGGGGTGCCGAATACCACATCGAGTGTGATTTTTCCCGCACACCGTGCCTCCTAGCTAGGGATGATTCCCCTGAAGGTTGTGCTGCTCTGCTCAATGCGACTTTTGTCCATTTCCATCTTGTGAGTGTTTCTTCATAGATCAAGTTTCGTCCACTTCCGCCGTCCATGAGTACTTTAGTGAGCCGAAAGCCGTCCACGATTGGGCTAAGGACCAATGCGGCAGGTGCCCGGACTGTCTGGAATTGGGGTTCGTCACTGGCACTAAAAGTTATAGCAGTGTCGTTCCACGAGTTTATTTTTGCCACGTGGCAAATTTCAGTGAGATTTCGATGGGCTCGCTTGCGCCTATTATTTGAGGCAAAAGTCTCGAAGACCGTCAATACCGTATTGTTTTCTTTGGCTGGATGTTGTTCTACTTTATGGCTTACAAGAAGATCCTCGCCACTTTTTGCTACCTGCTGGAGTATCCAACATGCTCTGAGGCTATGTGTTGGTGTAGTGTCCGGCGAGCTGTGGAGTTTACATGGCCCATTGAGCCATTCTTCCAATACGATTCCACGCCCTGGGGTTGGCTTTGGTTTTTTGGTGATCGGATCGGCTGACTTACGGGAGTTCGCCCGTTTAGCTCGGACAAAGGTTTTAGTAAGAGCCGGACTATCCCAAAATTCTGCTTGGGTTTTCCAGGAGCTTTCCATCGCACAGTACTTCTGTACTATGGTTGCTAAGTCGGCAAAGTGTGCTATGTCACGGTGACTTATAGCATTAAGGATCCCTTTGTTCATGTAGTTTTTGTAAAAAAGTGAGATTGCATCTTCCTCACGACAGTCCTTGACCTTGTTTAGCACAAGGAGGAATCTGGCCCAGTAGTGATGTACTGTCTCTTGGGGCTCTTGTCTGATATGGGAGAGATGGTATAAGTCCGGGTGGGTGGGTGTAGCTGAATCTGAATTCTGATCCGATCTAACGCCTGGGGCGGGGGAGCCTCCGTGCTTGACAGCTCAGGATCCGGAGCGCTGCCCAATTTTTCCGGCCCTATACCCGATTCTATGTCCGGGGTCTGGGTCATGTCCTCCCGTGAGAGGATATCTGGCTCAGGGAGCTCGGTAATCCGGACATAATTCATCCTCAAAATAGAGGGACGATCCGTATGTGGCTCCTCCACTATCGCTATCTCGTGGGTGGCCGGTGGGGATTTGATATCCCTTTGGTCGGGTTTAAGCCTAATCCGGTCATAGTCTGTGGCGACTCCCAAAGCGGCGATGCGATCCAAGAGCTCATTAAGGGAGGAGAGCTCCCTTGGATCCATCTGTTCGGCGAGTTCCGAATTGATGTGGAGGCTATTCGTGATGACCCGAGAGGTCATCGTCGGCGCGACAACCGATCGGGCGGCCATGACGAAACCGCCCAGTTGGAGAGTTTGGCCTACAGCCAGTGCTCCCCCAGAGGTGATGTTGTCCTCGACAACGAGACGGGCCATCGAGCCTTGCAGCGACGACACAGAGGAACTCTCAATGAAAGCACCAATGTCGGTGTCAAAACCGGTGGATCTTGGGTAGGGGGTCCCTATCTGTGCGTCTAAGGCTAATGGTAACCGGAGGCAAGGGACACGATGTTTTACCCAGGTTTGGGCCCTCTCGATGGAGGTAAAACCCTACTTCCTGCTTGATTGATATTGATGATATGAGTGTTACAAGAGTTGATCTACCACGAGATCATAGAGGCTAAACCCTAGAAGCTAGCTTATGATGATTATGATTCCGTCTCTAAGGACTAAACTCTCCGGTTTATATAGACACCGGAGAGGGCTAGGGTTTACATGGAGTCAGTTACAAAGAAGGAAATATAATATCCGGATTGCCAAGCTTGTCTTCCACGCAAAGGAGAGTCCCATCCGGACACGGGACGATGTCTTGAGTCTTGTATCTTCACGGTCCAACAGTCCGGCCAAAGTATATAGTCCGGCTGTCCGGATACCCCCTAATCCAGGACTCCTTCAGGGGCACCGCACACGGTTGGGAGAAAAACTTGTGTGTTCTAGGGTGCCACATGCCCCCGTATATAAAGGAGCAAGGGGGAGGCCGGTCGGCCCCTTTAGGCGCGCCTGGAAGAAAGGAGTCCTACTAGGACTCCAAGTCCTAGTGGGAGTCCACCTCCCGGGAGAGGGGGAAGGAAGGAGAGGGAGAGGGAATAGGAAAAGGCGGGCGCCACCCCCCCCCCTTCCCTAGTCCAATTCGGACTCAAGGGGGAGGGGGCGCGCGGCCTGCCCTAGTCGCCCCTCTCTCTCCACTAAGGCCCAATGTGGCCCATTAGTTCCCCGGGGGGTTCCGGTAACCCCTCCGGCACTCCAGTTTTACCCGAAACACTTCCAGTGTCTGTATATAGCCGTCCAATATATCAATCTTTATGTATCGACCATTTTGAGACTCCTCGTCACGTCCATGATCTCATTCGGGACTCCGGACAAACTTCGGTCATCAAAAACACATAACTCATAATACATATCGCCATCGAACATTAAGCGTGCAGACCCTATGGGTTCGAGAACTATGTAGACATGACCGAGACACATCTGCAGTCAATAACCAATAGCGGAACCAGGATGCTCATATTGGCTCCTACATATTCTATGAATATCTTTATTGGTCAAACCGCATAACAACATACGTTGTTCCCTTTGTCATCGGTATGTTACTTACCTGAGATTCAATCATCGGTATCATCATACCTAGTTCAATCTCGTTACCAGCAAGTCTCTTTACTCGTTCTGTAATACTTCATCCCGCAACTAACTCATTAATCACAATGCTTGCAAGGCTTATAATGATGAGCATTACCGAGAGGGCCCAGAGATACCTCTCCGAAACACGGAGTGACAAATCCTAATCTCGATCTATGCCAACCCAACAAACACCTTCAGAGACACCTGTAGAGCATATTTATAATCACCCATTTACGTTGTGATGTTTGATAGCACACAAGGTGTTCCTCCGGTATTCGGGAGTTGCATAATCTCATAGTCTGAGGAACATGTATAAGTCATGAAGAAAGCAGTAGCAATGAAACTGTAACAGTCATAATGCTAAGCTAACGAATGGGTCATGTCCATCACATAATTTTCCTAATGATGTGATCGCGTTCATCAAATGACAACACATGTCTATGGTTACGAAACATAACCATCTTTGATTAACGAGCTAGTCAAGTAGAGGCATACTAGGGACAATATGTTTTGTCTATGTATTCACACATGTACTAAGTTTCCAGTTAATACAATTCTAGCATGAATAATAAACATTTATCATGAAATAAGGAAATAAATAATAACTTTATTATTGCCTCTAGGGCATATTTCCTTCACCTGCCTCGTGGACCCCTCGTGGGTCTCGTGACCTAGTTCCTTCGCCTAAATATACTCTTATACCCTGAAAACATCCAGGGGAGCCACGGAACCACTTTTCCACATCCACAACCTTCTGTACTCGTGAGATCCCATCTAGGGACCTTTTCCGGCATCCTACCGGAGCGGGATTCGATCACGGAGGGCTTCTACATCAACACCATTGCCTCTCCGATGAAGCGTGAGTAGTTTACCACAGACCTACGGGTCCATAGCTAGTAGCTAGATGGATTCTTCTCACTCTTTGATTCTCAATACCATGTTCTCCTTGATGTTCTTGGAGATCTATTCGATGTAATATTCTTTTGTGGTGTGTTTGCCGAGATCCGGTGAATTGTGGATTCATGATTAGATTATCCATGAATATTATTTGAGTCTTCTCTGAATTCTTATATGCATGATTTGATATCTTTGCAAGTCTCTTTGAATTATCGGTTTAGTTTGGCCTACTAGATTAGTTTTTCTTGCAATGGGAGAAGTTCTTAGCTTTGGGTTCAATCTTGCGGTGTCCTTTCCCAGTGACAGTAGGGGCAGCAAGGCACGTATTGTATTTTTGCCATCGAGGATAAAAAGATGGGGTTTTCATCATATTGCTTGAGTTAATTCCTCTACATCATGTCATCTTACTTATTGCGTTAACTTAATACTCTAGATGCATGCTGGATAGCGGTCGATGTGTGGAGTAATAGTAGTAGATGCAGAATCATTTCGGTCTACCTGACACGGACGTGATGCCTATGTTCATGATCATTGCCTTAGATATCGTCATAACTTTGCGCTCTTCTATCAATTGCTTGGCAGTAATTTGTTCACCCACCGTAATATTTGCTATCTTGAGAGAAGCCACTAATGAAACCTATGGTCTTCGGGTCTCTTTTCCATCATATATGTTCTCTTTTACATCATACTAGTTTCCGATCTACTATTTTGCAATCTTTACTTTTCAATCTATAAACCAAAAATACCAAAAATATTTACTTTACCATTTATCTATCTAAATTATATCTCACTTTTGCAAGTAACCGTGGAGGGATTGACAACCCCTTTATCGCGTTGGGTGCAAGTTGTTTATTGTTTGTGCAGGTATTCGGTGACTTGTGCGTTGTCTCCTACTGGGTTGATACCTTGGTTCTCAAACTGAGGGAAATAGTTACTCTACTTTGCTGCATCACCCTTTCCTCTTCAAGGAAAAAACCAACACAAGCTCAAGAGGTAGCACTTACATATTTTTCTCATATCTTGGCTCAAGCATCAAGCATAATGGTAAAGAAAGCATACAAAGAAAAGAGCAAGAGAGGAGATACAAAAGGGTTTGTAAGCAATAAAAATAGCATTGAGCCATTTTGCATAGTACATCATCTTGGAGCATACATACATAGCATACTTGGGGTTAAAGATAGCACGGTTACTCTCATAGGTTGGTGCACAAGCATATCTAGGCCATTTGAGCAAACGAGCTATTGTCTCTCTAGTGCCCATGCAACATGAGTTGTTTATGTGGTAACACATTTTGTGTCATTCCTTGGTTGAGCGGATCCCACTTATCTACTCATGTGTGGGTTCCCGGGTCATACCATAGTTATTGATCTATTTGCTTTACATTGCAATTTTGTGAATCTTCCTCAACATTATTGATATCTAGCACTAACACTTGCTTGAATTTTGTGCCACTTGTGCTAACCAAGCCACTTAATAAGCTTTACCTTGTAGGTGCGAGTGAACAAGTCCGATACCTATTCCACTATTCTCCCAATTCACATTGAGTGACACGGGATACATCCTCAACTTGGGAAAAGGTAGTTTGGTATTGTTTATCTCATTTCCTACTCACCTCTACTCAAGTCTTGTGATGGATAGGCAAAGCACATCATCTCCGGTCTTCGACGGCCACGACGATGCGTACAACTACGTCACCAAAACTCCCCACTTCGGACTACAACAAGCAATGCAAGGTGCACAAGATACATTGTGTGACCGCATTGAGCGACTTGCCATCGACATCTGCCACTCCAAAGCAAGGAAAAGAGACTACCTTGACGACAAGTTGGACGAACACATAGAGCAACTACGACACATGTTGGTCAACTACAAGTCTTCTTTCCCTTCATCATCTTCAAGTCGGCGATAAGCAACTCGCACATCTTCGGAGCGCCCATCCGAGGCAAGCGCAATTCATACACGCCCTGATTTTCGAGATGACGAACGTCATCGTCTGCAAGTTCAAGATGACAATGTCACCATCAAGATGAGGACGCTCGAGATGAGCATACCAACAAGTCTCAACAAGCTCTACATCAAGCTACGGCCAACCTTCATGAGCACAAGCGAAGACCGCGAGACGAGTGCCACCACGAAGAGGCTCTAGCGCCAAGTCAAGGCAAACAATTATAAGCGAGGGCGACCCTTCCATCTTCGGAAGCACCGCAAAGAAGACGGTCGAGCATGAGACTTTCCCTTTGACCAAGACGGCAAGCATGAACATCTTTGACAACATGAAGATGGCGCCCATATTTGACTCATACTCGGAGTCAAGCTAGGAGACCTTCCCTTTGGACTCAGAGGAGAGCTTTTGACTCATCCAACTTGGACGCCAGAGCTTCTTCTGGGATTGACACAATTGGACTCTGATTGAAGGACTCTTGGTCTAAATTACTTGTACTACTAGTCTGATTGTTCAGCTATAAGCTATGGCAATTTTGCTCAAATTTGAAGCCACACTCACTTTTATGACGCAAATGTGTACACGTGCCTTTTATTGAATTTCATTTACGGTCGGCCACTGCAAACTAGCCCAAAACACATTATCCGCCATCCGTACAAAAACAACAAAATTGCCCTTGGACCGGAACTAACAGAACCAATGCTTCAGGAGTACCTACAGTTATGGTCGCGAGTGCAAGCGACCCAGCTCCAACCGCGGCATGCGGACACTATCAGTTGGTCCTGGGAGCAGAGTGGACAACACTCCACGCGCTCAGACTATGACGCGAAGTTCTGGGGACGGGAAGTTATTCCAACGGGCAGCTTTCACATGGAACTCTGGCACACCAATGCGATGCCGCTTCTTCGCATGGTTGACACTCAAGAATAAATGTTGGATTTCAGATAGATTAGCGAGACACGGGCTGGATCACCAGGATGCTTGCCCCTTCTGTGACTAGGCAGAAGAATCTATTAGCCACATACTGCTGGAATGCTTGTTCGCTAGGGAGGCATGGATAGTTCTGTGTCGGGCCTTGGGTAAGCCTGAGTGGGCGCTAATTATGA
Organism: Triticum aestivum; assembly: GCF_018294505.1. Classification (NCBI taxonomy): domain Eukaryota; kingdom Viridiplantae; phylum Streptophyta; class Magnoliopsida; order Poales; family Poaceae; genus Triticum; species Triticum aestivum. The sequence continues at coordinate 466,263,451 of NC_057807.1, read as the reverse complement.
GCAACTCACTCCAAGATTGGTACGCTGACTGTAGGGGAACGTAGCAGAAATTCAAAATTTACCTACGTGTCACCAAGATCTATCTATGGAGAAACCAGCAACAAGGGGAAGGAGAGTGCATCTACATACCCTTGTAGATCGCTAAGCGGAAGCGTTCAAGAGAACAGGGTTGAAGGAGTCATACTCGTCGTGATCCAAATCACCGGAGATTCTAGTGCCGAACGGACGGCACCTCCGCGTTCAACACACGTACAGCCCGGTGACGTCTCCCATGCCCTGATCCAGCAAGGAGAGAGGGAGAGGTTGAGGAAGACTCCATCCAGCAGCAGCACAACGGCGTGGTGGTGGAGGAGCGTGGCAATCCTGCAGGGCTTCGCCAAGCACCGCGGGAGAGGAGGAGGGAGAGAGGTAGGGCTGCGCCAGGGAGAGGTCAAAACTCTTGTGTATGCAGCCCCAAATACCTCAGCTATATATAGGGGAAAGGGAGGGGGCTGCGCCTCCCCTAGGGTTCCCACCCCAAGGGGTGCGGCTGCCCCCAAAACCCATCTAGGGTGCGGCCAAGGGGGGGAGAGGGGGAAACTTGCCCCCCAAGTTAGGTGGAAGCACCCCCTCCCCAAACCCTAGGTGCCTTGGTCCCTTGTGGGGGGGCGCACCAGCCCGACTGGGGCTGGTCCCCTCCCACACTTGGCCCATGCAGCCCTCCGGGGCCGGTGGCCCCACTTGGTGGACCCCCGGGACCCTCCCGGTGGTCCCGATACGTTACCGATAAAACCAGAAACTTTTCCGGTGACCAAAACAGGACTTCCCATATATAAATCTTTACCTCCGGACTATTCCGGAACTCCTCATGACATCCGGAATCTCATCCGGGACTCCGAACAACATTCGGTAACCACATACAAACTTCCTTTATAACCCTAGCATCATCGAACCTTAAGTGTGTAGACCCTACGGGTTCGGGAACCATGCAGACATGACCGAGACGATCTCTGGTCAATAACCAACAGCAGGATATTGATACCCATGTTGGCTCCCACATGTTCCATGATGATCTCATCGGATGAACCACGATGTCGAGGATTCAATCAATCCCGTATACAATTCCTTTTGTCTAGCGGTATTGTACTTGCCCGAGATTCGATCGTCGGTATGCCGATACCTTGTTCAATCTCATTACCGGCAAGTCTCTTTACTCGTTCCATAACACATCATCCCGTGATCAATCCCTTGGTCACATTGTGCACATTATGATGATGTCCTACCGAGTGGGCCCAGAGATACCTCTCCGTTTACACGGAGTGACAAATCCCAGTCTCGATTCGTGCCAACCCAACAGACACTTTCGGAGATACCCGTAGTGCACCTTTATAGCCACCCAGCTACGTTGTGACGTTTGGTGCACCCAAAGCATTCCTACGGTATCCGGGAGTTGCACAATCTCATGGTCTAAGGAAATGATACTTGACATTAGAAAAGCTTTAGCATACGAACTACGATCTTTGTGCTAGGCTTAGGATTGGGTCTTGTCCATCACATCATTCTCCTAATGATGTGATCACGTTATCAACGACATCCAATGTCCATGGTCAGGAAACCGTAACCATCCGTTGATCAACGAGCTAGTCAACTAGAGGCTTACTAGGGACATGGTGTTGTCTATGTACCCACACATGTATCTGAGTTTCCTATCAATACAATTATAGCATGGATAATAAACGATTATCATGAACAAGGAAATATAATAATAATAACTAATTTATTATTGCCTCTAGGGCATATTTCCAATAGTCTCCCACTTGCACTAGAGTCAATAATCTAGTTCACATCGCCATGTGATTAACACTCACAGGTCACATCACCATGTGATCAACATCCAAAGAGTTCACATCATCCAAAGAGTTTAGTAGTGTCAGTAAACTAGTTCACATCATCATGTGATTAAGACTCAATGAGTTCTGGGGTTTGATCATGTTTTGCTTGTGAGAGAGGTTTTAGTCAACGGGTCTGCAACATTCAGATCCGTATGTACTTCGCAAATCTCTAGGTCATATTGTAAATGTTGCTTCCACACTCCACTTAGAGCTATTCCAAATGGTTGCTCCACTATACGTATCCGGTTTGCTACTCAGAGTCACTCGAATAGGTGTTAAAGCTTGCATCGATGTAACCCTCTACGCCGAACTCTTTATCACCTCCATAATCGAGAAACATGTCCTTATTTACTCCAAGGACAATTTTTTTTGACCGTTGTCCAATGATCCCCATTCCTGGATCATTCTTGTACCCCTTGACTGACTCATGGCAAGGCACACTTCCGGTGCGGTACACACCATAGCATACTATAGAGCCTACGTCTGAAGCATAGGGGACGACCTTCGTCCTTTGTCTCTCTTCTGCCGTGGTCGAGCTTTAACTCTTAACTTCATACCTTACAACTCAGGCAAGAACTCCTTCTTTGATTGATCCATCTTGAACACCTTCAAGATCATGTCAAGGTATGTGCTCATTTGAAAGTACTATTAATCATTTTGATATATCTTATAGATCTTGATGCTTATTGTTCAAGTAGCCTAATCCAGGTTTTTCATTGAAAAACACTTTTCAAATAACCCTATATGCTTTCCAGAAATTCTACATCATTTCTGATCAACAATATGCCAACAACATATACTCATCAGAAATTCTATAGTGCTCCCACTCACTTCTTTGGAAATACAAGTTTCTCATAAACTTTGTATAAACCCAAAATCTTTGATCATCTCATCAAAGCGTACATTCCAACTCCGAGATGCTTACTCCAGTCCTAAGAAGGATTGCTGGAGCTTTGCATACTTATTAGCGTCTTTTAGGATTGGCAAAACCTTCTGGTTGTATCACATACAACCTTTCCTCAAGTATAACGTCGAGGAAACAATGTTTTGACATCCTATCTGCAAGATTTCATAAATCATGCAGTAATTGCTAATATAATCCCAACAGATTCTTAGCATCGCTACGAGTGAGAAAGTCTCATCGTTGTCAACTCCTTGAACTTGTCGGAAAACATCTTAACGACAAGTCGAGCTTTCTTAATGGTGATACTTACCATCATTGTCTGTCTTTCTTTTAAAATCCATTTGTACCCAACGGCCTTACGACCATCAAGTATTTCTTCCAAAGTCATGGATCCTTTCTCGGATTTTATGGCCTCGAGCCATTCGTCGGAATCCGGGCCCACCATCGCTTCTCCATAGCTCGTAGGTTCATTGTTGTCTAGCAACATGACCTCTAAGACAGGATTAGCGTACCACTCTGAAGCAGTACCTATCCTTGTCGTCCTACGAGGTTTGGTAGTGACTTGATCCGAAGTTTCATGATCACTATCATAAGCTTCTACTTCAATTGGTGTAGGTGCCACAGGAACAACTTCCTGTGCCCTGCTACACACTGGTTGAAGTGATGGTTCATTAACCTCATCAAGTCTCCACCATACTCCCACTCAAATCTTTCGAGAGAAACTTTTCCTCGAGAAAGGACCCGTTTCTAGAAACAATCCCTATTGCTTTCGGATCTGAATTAGGAGGTTTACCCAACTGTTTTTGGGTGTCCTATGAAGATGTATTTATCCGCTTTGGGTTCGAGCTTATCACGATGAAACTTTTTCACATAAGCGTCGCAGCCCCAAACCTTTTAAGAAACGACAACTTTGGTTTCTCCAAACCATAGTTCAAACGGTGCCGTCTCAACGGAATTACGTGGTGCCCTATTAAAGTGAGTGCGGTTGTCTCTAATGCCTAACCCATGAACGATAGTGGTAATTCGATAAGAGACATCATGGTACGCACCATATCCAATAGGGTGCAACTATGATGTTCGGACACACCATCACACTATGGTGTTCCAGGCGGTATTAATTGTGAAACAATTTCCACAATGTCTTAATTGCGTGCCAAAGCTCGTAACTCAGATACTCATCTCTATGATCATATCATAGACATTTTATCCTCTTGTCACGAAGATCTTCAACTTCACTCTAAAATTACTTGAACCTTTCAATAATTCAGACTTGTGTTTCATCAAGTAAATGTACTCAACATCTACTCAAATCATCTGTGAAGTAAGAACATAACGATATTCACTGCATGCCTCAGCACTCATTGGACTGCACACATCAGAATGTGTTACTTCCAACAAGTTGCTATCTTGTTCCATCTTACTGAAAAACGAGGCTTTTCCGTCATCTTGCCCATGTGGTATGATTTGCATATCTCAAGTGATTCAAAATCAGGTGAGTCCAAACGATCCATCTACATGGAGTTTCTTCATGCGTATACACCAATGGACATGGTTCGCATGTCTCAAACTTTTCAAAAACGAGTGAGTCCAAAGATCCATCAATATGGAGCTTCTTCATGTGTTTTATACCAATATGACTTACATGGCAGTGCCACAAGTAAGTGGTACTATCATTACTATCTTATATCTTTTGGCATGAAAATGTGTATCACTACAATCGAGATTCAATAAACCATTCTTTTAGGTGTAAGACCATTGAAGGTATTATTCAAATAAACAGAGTAACCATTATTCTCCTTAAATGAATAACCATACTGCGATAGACATAATCCAATCATGTCTATGCTCAACGCAAACACCAAATAACAATTATTTTAACACCAATCTCGATGGTAGAGGGAGCGTGCGATGCTTGATCACATCAACCTTGGAAACACTTCCAACACATATCGTCAGCTCACCTTTAGCTAGTCTCCGTTTATTTCGTAGCTTTTATTTCGAGTTACTAACACTTAGCAACCGAACCGGTATCTAATACCCTGGTGCTACTAGGAGTACTAGCAAAGTACACATTAACGTAATGTATATCCAATATACTTCTATCGACCTTGCTTGCCTTCTTATCTACCAAGTATCTAGGGTGGTTATGCTTCAGTGTCCGTTCCTCTCATTACAGAAGCACTTAGTCTCGGGTTTGGGTTCAACCTTGGGTTTCTTCACTGGAGCAGCAACTAATTTGCCGTTTCATGAAGTACCCCTTCTTGCCCTAGCCCTTCTTGAAACTAGTGGTTTCACTAACCATCAACAATTGATGCTCCTTCTTGATTTCTACATTCGCGGTGTCGAACATGGCGAATAGCTCAAGGATCATCATATCTATCCTTGTTATGTTATAGTTCATCACGAAGCTCTAGTAGCTTGGTGGCTTTGTATTTGGGGAAACATCACTATCTCATCTGGAAGATCAACTCCCACTTGATTCAAGTGACTGTTGTACCCAGACAATCTGAGTACAAGCTCAACGATTGAGATCTTCTCCCTTAGTTTGTAGGCTAGAAAACTCGTCGGAGGTCTCATACCTCTTGACGTGGGCACGAGCCTGAAATCCCAATTTCAGCTCTTGGAACATCTCATATGTTCTGCGACATTTCAAAAATGTCTTCAGTGCCTCAACTCTAAACCGTTTAACTGAACTATCACGTACTTATCAAAACGTGTATGTCCGATGTTCGCAACATCCACAGACAATGTTCGAGGTTCAGCACACTGAGCGGTGCATTAAGGACATAAGCTTTCTATTGTCCGCATAATCGCTACTGTCAACTTTCAACTATATTTTCTCTAGGAACATATCTAAAACAGTAGAACTAAAGTGCGAGCCATGACATAATTTGCAAAGGGCTTTTGACTATGTTCAGGATAATTAAGTTCATCTAATGAACTCCCACTTAGATAGACATCCGTCTGGTCATCTAAGTGATTACATGATCCGAGTCAACTAGGCCGTGTCCGATCATCACGTGAGACGGACTAGTCATCGTCGATGAACATCTTCATGTTAATCGTATCTGCCATACGACTCATGCTCGACCTTTCAGTCTCTTGTGTTCCGAGGCCATGTCTGTACATGCTAGGCTCGTCAAGTCAACCTAAGTATTTTGCGTGTGTAAATCTGGCTTACACCCGTTGTATGTGAACGTTAGAATCTATCACACCCGATCATCACGTGGTGCTTCGAAACGACGAACTTTCGCAACGGTGCACAGTTAGGGGGAACACTTTCTTGAAATTTTAATGAGGGATCATCTTATTTACTACCGTCATTCTAAGCAAATAAGATGCATAAACATGATGAACATCACATGCAATAAAAAGTGACATGATATGGCCAATATCATTTTGCTCCTTTTGATCTCCATCTTCGGGGCTCCATGATCATCATCGTCACCGGCATGACACCATGATCTCCATCATCATGATCTCCATCATCGTGTCTCCATGAAGTTGCCTCGCCAACTCATTACTTCTACTACTATGGCCACCGGTTAGCAATAAAGTAAAGTAATTACATGGCGTTGTTCAATGACACGCAAATCATACAATAAATAAAGACAACTCCTATGGCTCCTGCCGGTTGTCATACTCATCGACATGCAAGTCGTGATTCCTATTACAAGAACATGATCAATCTCATACATCACATATCATTCATCACATTCTTCTTGGCCATATCACATCACATAGCATACCCTGCAAAAACAAGTTAGACGTCCTCTAATTGTTGTTTGCATGTTTTACGTGGCTGCTATGGGTTTCTAGCAAGAACGTTTCTTACCTACGCAAAAACCACAACGTGATATGTCAATTGCTAAGGACCCTTTTCATCGAATCCGTTCCGACTAAAGTGGGAGAGACTGGCACCCGCTAGCCACCTTATGCACCAAGTGCATGTCAGTCGGTGGAACCTGTCTCACGTAAGAGTACGTGTAAGGTCGGTCCGGGCCGTTTCATCCCACAATACCGTCGAAACAAGATTGGACTAGTAACGGTAAGCATATTGAACAAAATCAACGCCCACAACTACTTTGTGTTCTACTCGTGCAAAGAATCTACGCAATAGACCTAGCTCATGATGCCACTGTTGGGGAACGTAGCAGAAATTCAAAATTTTCCTACGTGTCACCAAGATCTATCTAAGGAGAAACCAGCAACGAGGGGAAGGAGAGTGCATCTACATACCCTTGTAGATCGCTAAGCGGAAGCGTTCAAGAGAACGGGGTTGAAGGAGTCGTACTCGTCGTGATCCAAATCACCAGAGATCCTAGTGACGAACGGACGGCACCTCCGCGTTCAACACACGTACAGCCCGGTGACGTCTCCCATGCCTTGATCCAGCAAGGAGAGAGGGAGAGGTAGAGGAAGACTCCATCCAGCAGCAGCACAACGGCGTGGTGGTGGTGGAGGAGCGTGGCAATCCTGCAGGGCTTCGCCAAGCACCGCGGGAGAGGAGGAGGGAGAGAGGTAGGGCTGCGCCAGGGAGAGGTCAAAACTCTTGCGGATGCAGCCCCAAATATCTCAACTATATATAGGGGAGAGGGAGGGGGATGCGCCTCCCCTAGGATTCCCACCCCAAGGGGTGCGGCTGCCCCCAAAACCCATCTAGGGTGCGGCCAAGGGGGAGAGGGGGAAACTTGCCCCCCAAGTTAGGTGGAAGCACCCCCTCCCCAAACCCTAGGCGCCTTGGGCCCTTGTGGGGGGGCGCACCAGCCCACCTGGGGCTGGTCCCCTCCCACACTTGGCCCATGCAGCCCTCCGGGGCCGGTGGCCCCACTTGGTGGACCCCCGGGACCCTCCCGGTGGTCCCGGTACGTTACCGATAAAGTCCGAAACTTTTTCAGTGACCAAAACAGGACTTCCCATATATAACTCTTTACCTCCGGACCATTCTGGAACTCCTCGTGACGTCCGGGATCTCATCCGGGACTCCGAACAACATTCGGTAACCACATACAAACTTCCTTTATAACCCTAGCGTCATCGAACCTTAAGTGTGTAGACCCTACGGGTTCGGGAACCATGCAGACATGACCGAGACGATCTCCGGTCAATAACCAACAGCGGGATCTGGATACCCATGTTGGCTCCCACATGTTCCACGATGATCTCATTGGATGAACCACGATGTCGAGGATTCGATCAATCCCGTATACAATTCCTTTTGTCTAGCGGTATTGTACTTGCCCGAGATTCGATCGTCGGTATGCCGATACCTTGTTCAATCTCGTTACCGACAAGTCTCTTTACTCGTTCCGTAACACATCATCCCGTGATCAATCCCTTGATCACATTGTGCACATTATGATGATGTCCTACCGAGTGGGCCCAGAGATACCTCTCCATTTACACGGAGTGACAAATCCCAGTCTCGATTCGTGCCAACCCAACAGACACTTTCAGAGATACCCGTAGTGCACCTTTATAGCCACCCAGTTACGTTGTGACGGTTGGTGCACCCAAAGCATTCCTATGGTATCCGGGAGTTGCACAATCTCATGGTCTAAGGAAATGATACTTGACATTAGAAAAGCTTTAGCATATTTACTACGATCTTTGTGCTAGGCTTAGGATTGGGTCTTGTCCATCACATCATTCTCCTAATGATGTGATCCTGTTATCAATGACATCCAATGTCCATGGTCAGGAAACCGTAACCATCCGTTGATCAACGAGCTAGTCAACTAGAGGCTTACTAGGGACATTGTGTTGTCTATGTACCCACAAATGTATCTGAGTTTCCTATCAATACAATTATAGCATAGATAATAAACGATCATCATGAACAAGGAAATATAATAATAATAATTAATTTATTATTGCCTCTAGAGCATATTCCAACACTGACAAAACGAGAAACAAAGCAGCCCGAAAAGACGTCAGGACGTTACTCATGTTGGTGATGTGGGAGCTCTGGAAACACAGGATGTCTTCGACGGTACAACACCCTCCATCACACATGTGCTACAGCGAGTGCAAGAGTAAGGACAGACGTGGAAGGGGGCTGGCTTGTTCAAGTGCGACACCATGGCGTTCTTCGTGGCGTTATCAAGGTAGGTGAGTGAGAGGGGTTAGCCATGGTTAGACCGGTTTAGACCGGGTAGAGTGGGCGTTACATAGGCATTGTAATATGTTAACGTCTGTATGAGGGCTTTTTACCCCTCCTTCTATAATATAAGGGCACTACTATGCACCAGCACGCCGGCCCAACTTTGGGCCGGTCCTACCAGCATCGTCCGATAGAATAACGCTTAGTCGTACGATTATCTCTTCTTCTTTCATCAGACTTATTCTTCTTTTAGAAAAAACTTCCATCACGCCACCATGGATGAGCTATGCGCCCGGCCTCGAAGCACTGCTCGACGCACTCGCCTGGCGCTGCCCTCCCCGCCGGTCGCCGGTCGCCGTCATTGCCGCCGGCCGCCGGTCACCGTGTCGCTACTGGTCCTCGTCACGGTGGAAGCAAAAAATATAGTTGGATCCAACAAAAACAAAACATGGTGAAAGCAAACATTGGAGCGGCTCGCCGCGGGTCAGAGTGCCTAGCAACAAAAATCGGAAGCAGCAAAAATCTTCACCACGGATCAAACTTCAGTGGTCAGTTGAAGCAAAATAAAAAACGCTTCCAGCAAAAACAACATGAGCATTTGAGAGCTCTGCAATCATTGAAGCACAAAATTATCTCAGTTCCAGCAAAAGAAATACATCGTTCCTGCAAAAACAAAAAATTGGTTCGGCAAAACGAAAACGCATCCGCACAAATGGCCACCCCTCTTGCAGCTCCCCCAGTAGTCGGTTGCAGCTCCGACGTGCACGGTTGCAGCTCCCGACATCGAACGGCGTTGGATGCAACACTCTTCACCGCTGGATGCAGCTTCCTCTGGCGAGGCATCGACCTTGTAGCACATACACCAGTTGGTTGCACCAAAACGGGGCACCGGTTCCAGCAAACAACGAAGATGTTCATCAAAATCGAATGGGGATGGTAGCAAAAAAAGAAAAGGGGTTGTAGCAAAACAAAAAGGTGGGTCCAACAAAAAAAACCTGGTTCCAGCACGAACTCGCCGCCACCGTGGCCGGTTGCAGCTTGGCCATGGCGATGGGCGCACCCTGGCTGCGGCGGCCATGAAGAGGGCGCGCATCCAGCTGCTGGCGGAGGCAGACAAGGCGACGAGTGCGTCCGTGGCTGCGAGCGGCCATGGAGAAGGGTGCATCCCGCGCCGGCGATCCACATACGAATCAGATGAGGTTTGCCGGCGGCCATGGCGACGAGCTCGCCTCCTGGGTGCGGGTGGATGGGGAAGAAGACACGGCCGGCTGGATAAGAATACAGATGGGCACCGAATGGATAAGAAGAGGAAGACTAGAGTCACGAGCGGTGCCTGGGTCCCCCAACAGCCACGCGTTTAGTGTCTAGGTGTGATGACATGGCTAATCGAATCAAAAAGAAATCCAACGACGCGCACTCGGCTGGCGTGCCGGTGACAAACATTTATCATAATATAAAGTATGCACACTCGTGCATATTCGAGAAGGAAAAAAACAACACACCCACAGGGCTAGCAGTAGCACATATACGTTCTTGTCTCACTAATCAATCAAAGTACAACTGCACGAAATCTCAGAATCCAATCAGCCATTGATGTGGCGAATAAGCAATGCATCCACGGTGTAGCAACTAGCTAGTGTTATATATGTTCTCTCGCCGACGGTCAGACTTCTAATACAACTAATCTACACCGGGGGTCCGTCAATCAGAGTCCAATCGCGCCGTTCCCGGAAGAAGCTCTGGCTTCGAAGCAGAAAGAGTATATGCCGATGACGGCGAGCATGATTCCGGTGCCGGAACCGCTGACGCGCATGAAGCCCGCCAGGAGGGTGAGAGCGCCAACACAGAGTCCAACGGCAAAGGCCACCATGGCGACACGGCCGTTCCATCGGCTGACGGGAATCGAGTCCGCCCGCGCAGGCGTCACGCTCACTCCGTCCCCAACCATCCGGGACACATATCTCTTTGAATACCTGCACAGAACCAGGCCGTCGACACGTAAGCGCACCGGCCGAGCAGCAGGGCGGCATAGAGGCATGTGTCCCGCTACATCAGCCAGGCTGCATTTCATGGACACTAGAACATAAAGACGCGCTTTGCCGCGCCCGCCCATATTGATAACATATAATAAATTTGTCTATAAAAATCTAAACACTACAAACATCCAAGAAATTTTGAACGGTTTTGATGACCTCAAATATAGGCAAGACATGGTGATCTGACACAGCCTCTTCCTTTTATACAACAGGTGGGCATGATAATGCGGCCTTGTCAAATCCTTCTAGGAACAAATAGATACATTTGCCAGTTTCATGTCACCTATGGAATTCTCCACAGAGGTGTCGTGTACTTGACACCGTTCATGACATTCCAAAGCAGCAGCAACCTCTTCCTAAGTTGTTGCTTTCTTGTTATCTCACTCGATCAATCAGGTGTGCTTCCAAGGTTATCCACATCTCCTTGTCTATTGCCACTCCGTCGGTCATTTCTTTAATTAATATAAAGTAAGATCATGTTCAGATTTGCAATCTTGGGCAACTGGTTCCGCTAAGACATGAGCACTCACCTTGCACTCCATGCAATACTTTGGCCTGGAATTGGAATTCGTTTTACTAATAGTGTTCCTGATGAAAGTATTATATGATGTTCCTGGCAACTGGAATTCAGCTTACCATTAAGGTGCACATATATATCGAAGATTTACTAAGTTAATTTTAACCTAATCCGTGCTAAAACACTTCAACCTCGTGCAAATGAGGCCGGTGCATGCCATGGAGACTGATCCACAGAAAAAGTTGAAAATATTGCTTTCTGATAGTCAACCTGAGAACAAAGAATAGAGAGGCATTGCACAATAGATGAACGTTCTCGAGCACCAAGGATGTGGGAGGAGGGTTGCTCCTGCATTCCATCAGCTTTCAAAATCAAGGATGGTTGAGGTGATGAACATCTGACCATTGGTGGCCACTGGCCGCGGTTCCATGGGTGGAGTAGGATTTGCAGTTCTCTTCTCGCGACAGATTGGATCTACAAGTCAAGTGCCCTGCTGACCAATATATGGGCGTCCTTCAAGATCCATGGGTAAATCTCCGCCATGGATTTGGGTGGGGCGACGTCGGTGGGCGAGTCACAGCAGCCATGGATTTGGGTGAAGAGGGAGGGGAGGCGCTGCTGCGACGCACACCGGTGACGCAAGGAAAACGGGCACGACAAGCAGCGGTTACGGGAGGGAGAAAGCCGAGCTCCGTCGCCGAGCCTAATAATGGACGCCGAGCACAGAAGATAAATACGAGAAAGAAAGCCCATAGAACATCCGTACATGTTTGCCCAATTCACGAGCAGGCGTCTGGATCGTTCTGCAGAGCAGCAGCCCCGTCATGTGGGTTGCCTACCTAGAACTGAGTCAGGCGATTGGAAAAGCCCAAGCTGGCGTTGTGGGACGATGGTAGAGATCTGGTCCGTTGAGGTCGCGATCGGATGACGGGCGTAGCCAAAACACTGAGAGGAGGCGTACCTCGCTCCATTTTACTGTTTCTCAATAGAGAAACAGTTAGATCTCAATCACAATAAATGAATAATTCTATATGTTTAAAATAATAATTCTATATGTGTGTGCTCACGATTGATGGTGTGGTTAGGTAGTAGGGATGAGAGAAGAAAGTTGGGGATATGGTAAAGGGCAGAGATTCACCAAATCCCCTAGAAGAGAATCAACCCTTGATTTGATGTTTAGGAGTGTTTGACACTCTCTGTGCCTTATTATGATGGAAAAATTCCGCAAGTTCGTCAACAACGTAAAAAGGTCAATAAATTTTGGTGGGTGAGATAAAGGTGGTCAGACAAATTATAAAAGAAAAAAAACGTGGTTCTGAGTTCTTGCTAGTTTTTTTTATGAAACTCGTGTTAGGTGAATGCATTAAACAATCTAAAAAGATTGAACCAAAATAACATTCTTAAATGGTTTTTTTAAGGATTGATATTGAATTATAAAATTCCTGTATGATCCAAATAGGCACTTGTTTGTTTTCTTTTTCAAAATCAACTTGGTTTTACTTCGGTTGAGCCGAACTTGGTTCACCCGCCCCACCCCGGTCGGTCGTCGTGCCCTCTGCTCTGGTTCGACCCGGAGTCCCGGACCCAAACTGCCTGGCGTGCTCTTCTCCCAGCCGCCCAGCAACATCGACTCCCCTCGGCGAACCCAACTCCGGCGGCGGCGCGGCAGGTCGAAGCGAGGGTGAGTCGCATCTCGACGTCGACGGACCAATCCTTGCATTCCGTAGTACTCGCGCTGCTGCGCGTCTCCTATGCTGCGCACGTGCCCTTGCCCGCACTTCTTCTCCCGATCCCTAAATCCTCCAATCCTCTTTTTGCAGCAGGAGGCGGCGCGCCTGAGCAGCCGGCGGCCAGCGGAGGAGGAGGGATCCATAAGGTGGCGTCGCGTTAATTAGTCCGTCGAGCGGCGAACAGACGAAGGCGGCTGGAAGCGGGCGCGGCGGAGCGATGTCGAAGCGGTTGATGGAGCGGATGCTGGGGATGTTCCGGTCGCGGACGCAGGTGGGCGTCGACAGGGCCGGCAACCACTACTTCTCCCGCGTCGAGGAGGTCGACGGCGCCAGTACGTGTCCCCGCTCCCGTCTCTCCCCGTGCACTCCCGTCGTCCATGTGCTCCTCTTCTCCACTTGCAACAAGAACCTGCGCTCTCCTCTATGAAAATGATCCTGATGTAACCGTGTTTCTGCTTCGTGATGCATTACGCAGTGAAAGAGAAGCGGTGGATTGAGTTCAAGGGCGACCGGGACCCGACCACTGTTCCAGGTTACGCCTCCTATCGCTTGTTAGGCCTGTGAGAATCTCTTAGTTCTCCAATTCGGCTGGTACCAACAAATGTTTTTGCAGGCATGTATGGTTTATGGCCTTCATTCTGAGCCAATATTCTCGGATTTGTCAGTGGGTAGACATCATCTGATAGTTGCGTCGTGCTTGTAGTTGAGTGGATTTGCTGGTTGAATGGACAAAGAAAGAAAGCTCCAACACCAGAGGTAAGGAGTGAGACCATGCCACTCACATGGCTCTCTGAAAATTGCGCATTGATTGTTTACTTCTCCTTACTTAGTAAGGGAAGCAGCAGTGTTCATTGCATCCGATACTGATGTGATGTATTGCTACGCTGAGACAGGAATTAGCTGAACTGGAGGCAAGGCGTGAACGCGTGAAGCAAAATGTTGAACGTATGTATCTGCTGATTCCAACTTCTAACCTCTCTTTTGCTTTTGTTCTTAAGCTTCACTCGCTCCCCATTATTTGTATTGCTTATTGATAATGTTATTCGAACTATGTCATATGGAGCAGTGCACATGTTTATTACTTGTGTTTTTTACGTTTTGCATCATTGTTCATTAATCTTATGTCATCATTGTAGTGTGTAGATATGCTACGCACATCAAATGTGTGTGTTAGAGTGAATCAAAGATGTTTGATGACTCTGAAATGCTATGCAGAACTTATTTGCTTATGCTGCTCATGAGTAATGCCTATTGTTTGTTTGGGTCACACTCATAGGAATGCATTAGCTATTGTTGTTGTAGTCTACCTTATGGTTGACTATATGCATTTTATGCTAATTCGGTATTTCACATTACATTCACTAGATAGTAAAATGGGAGAATGATGCTCATGGTCAGAGTTGTGTGTTATCCTCTTTGATGATAAACCTTTTAACTGTGACTGCTAAATGGGAACTGTATAATATTTCTTTTCTTTTTTTAGAACAGATGGTCTATTATTTCTTACATGTATTTACACAGCAATGGCTCTAGAAACAGCGGGGGAACCCCATACCACACACCCGAGCCATTCAAATAACAACCGGCTTTTGCTAACACATGGTCACAACCTTTAGCCTCTCTACGGCACCATGCAACCCGGAATTCAGAAAAGGAAGAACACCTAACTTTTAGGTCTTCAATCAGGAAAGCATATATCGATCTATCGGTAGCAGCGTTCTTCAGTTTTCTCACTGTTTCCAGGCTGTCCATCTCCAGCACTATCTTATGTAGTCCCTGTTGATTCGCCAACATGACTCCTTCTTTAGCGCACAGCTTTGCAAGTGCTGGATCACACACATCAGGGAGCCTGGAGCTTTTCCCTGCAACAAAGGAGCCGTCAATCCTTCTGATCATTACTCCTGCTCCCCCAGCTCCACCCCAACATCAAGCCCTCCGTCCACATTTACTTTGACCCAGCCGTGAGGCGGAGGAAGCCATCTCTCAATGGCACGTACACTGGAGGAAACTGGTACCGATTTAAACTTATTCCATTCACCAGCAAGGGCACAAACTCTTTTGGCTACTCACTTCGGATTTTGCACAGGTTCACCTCTGGAGGCAGCATTCCTCTCCTGCCACAAATCATATAACATTCTAATGTATGAAGAGAGGTCATCCTTTGATAAAACCCGAAATAGGGATAGCATCCAGCTCGTCAGGTCTCGGCCTTCTCGGCTCTTTCCCAAGAGTTGTGGCCATTTCTTGTTGCACAAATGCTCCAGCTCCAACCAAGCTTCCCTCACATAACAGCAGCCCCAAAAGAAGTGTATGAAGGATTCCTCTCTGTAGCAATAGGGGCATGTAACATTGAGCTTGATATTCCTCCTAGTCCGGAGCATGGCTGTCGGAGCCGAATTGGCTAGGACTCCTAGCCATTTCGGCTCCG